>NC_079566.1:8052345-8212345 GCF_015846415.1 Triplophysa dalaica | reverse complement strand
ACAAAAGGAGATATTTTGAAGCATGTATGCAAATAAACCGTTCTTGGGCACTTTTGACTACCATTGATATTATTCCGATTTTTTTTTTCAATGGTGGCCAAGAACTGTTTGGTAATAAGCATTCTTCCAAATATCTTTCGTAGTGTTCATCAAAACAAATGAATATATACAGATTTGGAACATCTTGAGGGTCAGTATTACAGAATACATTTTTTTGGGTGAACAGTCCCTTTAAACGAGGCAGAACACCGTAGATCAGATACCTTGGGCAGTTTTGCGTTATTTAGGGGTAAATGTCACTTTCACCATTCACAATGTAAAAGGATTTGCTTATTTATATTTGTAGATCAGTATGTTTTCAGTTTATTCCAGTTTATAAAGGGTTGTAACAGTAGAACTTCATCCCGCTTATCCATTTAACACTTGACTTTAGGAATATTTTTACCATTGATGTCTGTGATCCATGAAAGAAGCGACTATTCTATCTGTAAATGCTTGTCACACAGTCCTAGAGAGAGGCCAGAGACAGACTTGTGCTGACATGTCCCAAATCCACCCAGCGTCACGTCATCACAGTCCTAGCAGCCATCTGGATGTAAACTGGTGCTTTGAGGCACATCTGGTCATCAACATGCTTGGGTCTGAATTGCCCTTCCAACCATTCAGACCACACAGCAGTTCACGACTAAATATTCTCTTTGTGTTGACAGGACAGACAGTATTTTACAAAGCGTGTCCCTGTACCCCAATGGGCTGGCTGATCAAGAAGCGTTTTTCATCGTAGTGTCCTGACAGGATATAGCAAGCCAGACAAAATGTGTCTGGGGAATAACAGGATAGCCTTGTTTCACCACCGTTCTCTTTGGTTTTATATCTAAACTCTGTGTTTCAATAAAGCAGCACTAATTATTGTTGGGAACGTTATGAATGAAAGGCTTGCTGTCGGGTTTCGTAAGATCTGACAGACGAATTGACAACTCAGACTTTATTAAATAACGTCGCTTCAGTTTTGAAAGGCACCATCTTTGATTATCACTTCTGTCACTGTCACTATGGTAACGTGCATTATTCACGGATATCACAGAAATAGAAAAGGGGCTTGATGGTTGTCAATCCCAAACAACGACTGATTCAACAAAGCCTGGGACTTATTTGATCTTGCTTCCGTTTTGTGCCGTGCAGCGTCGGCCATGCCAAGTCACTACAATTACGCAAAAATGAAGCGATATCCTTAATCTGTTTTGCTTTGTAGAGAGGAAGGTAGATGAAAGGACAAATTGAAAAGATTTCATGATAAACCTGTCATGATAAATTTAGAGTGCCCGTACACGACGAGCTTGCCAAGCATCTGGAACAACCGAAGATGATCTTGACATGGAAATGATAGTGGAAGTCTTGAGGGTAGAAGTTGAGTCATATTTAGCTGCGGTCATACAAGAATTTTCTGTTTTAAAGCCTAATAAAACCGCTTAAGGGACTATAAGAATTGTAATATTTTAATCATTTTTATTGCCAATGTATAAACAGCTTGTAACTAAACCCCCAGCTTTCTAGGCTGCCAATAAAATCTTGTAGACTCATTTTTATGTGAAGGATTCAGGACGGTTTTGCCAGGAAAATCCTAAGGAGGTGACATTCATAATAGTGTTTTTATTAACCTCATCTGTTGACATGATGTCAGAATCACATTAAAGTGACAGTTCACTCTAAAATGAAAATCTTTTATTTATTCACACCCATGTCAGTCCAAACCTGTATGACATTTTTATTGTGCAGAACACAGAAGAAGATATGTTGAATAACATTCGTAACCAAACAGAATTGGTCCACATTGACGTCGACTGTATGGACACAAAACAAAGACTTTTCTTCAAATATCTCTTGTGTTCCACAGAAGAAAGTCGTATAGGGTTTGCTGCCTATGGCGACAACTTTGGAACAGAACTATTGTTTTATCAAAGTTGATTAAGCATTTGCTAAATTTTGTGACTGTGTAGTGAAATATAAATGTCCCATGTTCTGTTATTCATTGTTTTCCATATAGAAAAAGGAGAAAATATAAAATCTTAATTAAAAGACAACATATTTAAAATCAACATAAAAAATGACGTAAACTATACAATAATGTTGTAAAAATGTTTTTATCAAATTGTACTTAATTTTTTTTTTTTAAATTGCTTTAGATACTACGCATGCGCAAAGCTTTGCTAGGGCGGCCATATCGAGCTTTGCGATCCGCCCCATTCATCACAATTGCAGTGACGCATCTTGTTCATATTAATATCTTTGGTAACAGTCACTCGTCATGTGTAATTTGACCTCTGTTTAGTTCAAATGAGTATCTCAAGCACATGAAAATGACGAGACTATAAAGGTGCTGTTTGCTTGAGGGCCTCTTCATATTATGTTATATTATATTATCTTATATTGTGAATGCAAATTGAAACTAGCGTAAACTTTAATGAGCACTAATTGATCTAATGCATTATTTAAAGTGGAAGTTCTGGAGAGAGGACAAAATAGACACTTCATAGGGCTCTTATCCACACACACAAACAGCAATACACACCTTGTAGTAGCCCTGTTTGACTGTCAAGTCTTTATTCTGTGCATGTAAATATTGTGATATCACAGTTGACTTTCGTGTCTTCTATGTGGATTATCTAACAATGGGTATAATTACTGTAACTGTAATTGTAGATGTTCTCCCATTAAACTGTAATCAAATAAGAATCATCTATCACTGGGTGCTTATGTATTGTGAATGTGAACGAATAGAGACCTTTAACGTTCAAGATGAAGTTTTAGTCACACTGTTGGATACAAATGTAACTTCTATATGCTCACGTGAGGTTACCGTATGCATTTGTCTGACGCTTTTATGCAAAGCAACTTATGGTTAAATATGTGCTATACTCCATTACAAGCTATGCATTTTATAAGTATGCGTGTTCCCTGGGGATCAAACCCATGACCTTTGTAACCTTTGCTTAGGAAACACTACTGGATATGATCATAGATCCTAGTCAAAGTAGACACTAGGAGTGGGTGATACATCAAATATTTACTTTTCTTATAGCTGTACATAATACACCAATATTAGAATTATTGCAATGATTGTTTTCGTAAGACCATGCCAGCAGCTCCCACATCTACCATGGAAATAAATCTGTCTCCACCTGAGACTCGCACAATATTTTATGAATAGTCATGTTTTATGCTAATGTCGCTCTTCAAACTCGCATGTGTTTGTCCATATTGAGCTCTGGTTATTTTTCTGAGCTTTTCTCATGAGATTGATGTCCGTGAGGATGGACAAACGGCCTCAGGCTGATTGTTCTACCGCTGAAGCGACGGCCATTTTGGCTCCCTTCCCAGACAAGCTTTTCTTCAGATCTGGAATAGGGGGCAGCATTTTCGGGAGGTGTTCGAACGTGATGGAAGGAGAAAGAATAGAAACGGTGGAAATTGTAAAAACATTACCTCATTGTGCTTTAACCCCCCCACCAAGCATGTGCAGAATACGTATAATTAACACACTCCAAATGGAGGCATTTAACTAGAGTTGCTATGGAGACGGTGCATAAAGCCGTGCTTAGGGGCTCCGTTCGGGCAGGGTAATGTAATTGTACCCAACCTGTGAAATAAACACAAACACGCCGGGTGTTCTTCATTTGTTAGACTCTAATAATAATAATTCACTCGAATCGTTTTCGGGTTTTTGTTCTGCACTCTGCTTTTAGTCGGACATAGATCACACAGATTCTCCCTACCACAGGTTAACTTCACAAAACACTTGTTTGTGTATAAATGAGCGATGGCACACTCTTCACTTGTGCATAAATGCATGCGGTTCATCATCTCTGTTGTCTCAGTTTTGAGTGGTCTGAATGTCAAGGTCAAAAGATGCTCAGGGTTTGACGGAATAGCTGCCGAAGTGCTTTGAATCAAAGTAGGCAACATGCACACAGCCCTTACTAAAAAGTGATGGTGTCCATCAGGCACATGCACGCTTTTCCTGACGTTTCCTAAAGGCCCATTTACGCCTTGAACAATAACTAGAAAATTATACAATAACATTGTAAATTTAAGGGGATAGCAGACTCCATATACAACTGTATCAATAATGATACTGAGGAAAGATAAAGTTCGAGAACTCGGTCAAAGCTTTCTTTATTTTGGACAAAATATTCACAGTTATTTTTTAACCTCATTGCTACAGTCCTATTTGTCTTTCTATGCTGGTTTGCTTGGAGAGAATTATATATCTTCTAAAATGCAATATGGACAGGTGAAGACAGGATCCTGTGGCGTTCACCGACCAAATGGAAAATGTGGTGTTTCTGTCCTCTCCACACATTTTGAGGCCAGACGCGAGCCGGTGTGTTTACAGACTGTCTGATATTGCTCTTCAGGTGGCTAATCTACGTGAAATGGCACCGCAGAGACCTGGTCTATCTCTCCAGCCTCATTTATATTCTACCACATTAACGCAGGATCAGTCTGATATCCAGACAGCTGGGGCGCGGGCGTGTGTGTTCACAGGCGTGCCTTGTTTGTTCACTTTGCGACAGAATGGCCTCTGTGCCTCTGTTCCCCAGATCGGTGTGTGTGCCATTTCGGGCAGTATTCAAGTCAGCATCTACCAATGAGCTGAGGAGGCAAACAGCACAGCTGCACCGGACTCAGCAAGATCATCGCAACACGGATAATGATAGCGTGTTGAAGTCTGTGCCGTGACTCAATCGCCCGCGGTCGCACAACCTTCACCTCGCACGCCCGCCAGTAAATGATGAATGATTTTCTGCCCAATAAATAAGCGTCCGCTTCTTTGACCTGCGGACCTCTTTGACGCTGCTCCATCTTTTGCTTGTGCGAGATGAAACAATCCATGTGGTAGATGGTCAGAGTGTGTGGTGGATAGAAATAACTGTGTGTGTTTGATATGGGAGGAGCATTGCGATGTTCAGACGGTGTGACTAAATTGTTCACGCACAAATACTCATCTTACTGATGTATGTGACTGGCTTGTGCAGGCAGGTGTCATAACCTCATCCAGCCACAAGTGATGCAAAATGACTAAGAAGTTTAATGTTTTTGTTTTGGTGTGTGTTTGTGCAGGTATGACTACCGTGAAATGCTGCACAATTCCACCTTCTGCCTAGTGCCGCGAGGTCGACGGCTGGGTTCCTTTCGCTTCCTGGAGGCTCTGCAGGTGAACTCATGCAAACACTCACACCTGTGTTTCTAGTATTTTTCAGGTATTTCTGTATGTTCTTGGAAACGTCTGTCTATTCTTGGAAACGTCTGTCTATCCTCCCATCCTTACAAACACTTATCTACATAAATGACTGGATTGCTCCTGACATCATTAAACTGATATCATGTTAGTATGCCCAAACGTTCTACTAAATATAAAAGGGAGTTATCACATATTAACGATAAAGCAGTAACTTACCAGTCCCTGTTTTTATATCTGAAGTCTTACAGTACATTCTTACAACACAAATGTCTTAAGCATGTAAATGGTTAATTATTTAAAGTCATGAACTTTCCCGTCTTATTAGATATAGAATGAGTTACGCTTTTTAATACAGTAGCATACATATCAGATCAGCAGACTAACTGGACAACTCAACATATGACGAATTTGCTGATTCAGAAATGTAAATACAGATAAATAGAGTGTGTATGTCATTTTAGGTCATGAAGCTTTATTTCTAAACGTTAACACGTGACATTACAACAGTGTGCAATACACACTCACCTTCTATACATTGATTTCTATATGTCGCTACTATGCCCAAAATCACCAAACATGGGAAATGACATCAGAAGTAACAATATATTTAAACACTGGTGAACTAAAAACCTCCTATCGCGCACCTAGTAAGCTAAAAAACAGGTTATTTTACATTGTCATTTTGACTTTAGGTCAATGCTGTTCTCTTTCAGTTAGGCATTCCAAGATGACGCCGCAAACTCTTCCGATGGCTTCACCATTGGTTTAGCGTCCTTACAAACACATTCCTGTTTTGCATTTGCCTATCCACATGTTCTGTGAAACAATTACATGCAGTACATACATAACACATATGCTGTGTATATAGATACACACACACACACATATATATAATAAGAGTGTGTTGCAGGAGTGGTAAACAGCTGACCAATGGATCTCTAGAGATCAGCTTATGTTCTGTAATGAGGTGGCAAACGTGGAGTAAGAATCACTCACTTTCCCTCGTCTTCTCAAATGCGTTACTGAATTATGAGTGGGTGGCGCAATATATATACTGTACTTTCACATTATATATACTATGTGTGTGTGTGTGTGGTAAATCTAAAGCACCCTGCTTGAATTCAGATGTGCTTCAGTGTGTAAGAGCAGACTTGCATGCCCTGCAGCACCACGGTGCTCAGCTGACACCTTAATGACCTTTTGTATGGCAGGTCCTCATTACGTCAAATAGCCGTCAGACACAACAGCTGCTCATCTCTGTATTTCTGCACCTGTCCTTCATTTCAAAGGAAACTCACTTTTTTCCCACTTTCATACTTTCTCTTGCCTCCTTTCTCTCTGTTGACTGTTATAACAGTGTATTGTGTTAATGTATATTTTGTTCTCTGTAGCTGTTTGTAGGCTGGTATATTTGCGTCAGTTTTCATAACTCGCCTAATAGCTCTTCTGGAAGCCATTTAATGTGTTGTGTTGTATTGCTCTGTTTATTCTTTATACGTGTGCCCTCTCTCCTCGCGTGGTCCGGTAATCAAATCACAACCCATGACTCACGCTGTGACCCCGTGTGTTTCCAGGCGGCCTGTGTACCGGTTATGCTGAGTAATGGATGGGAACTCCCCTTCTCTGAGGTCATCGACTGGAACACGGCCGCTGTGATCGGGGACGAGAGGCTCCTGCTGCAGGTCAGAAATCGCTCCATTGCAGGATCGTTCCATCACAATGTCTATTGTTTGGTGAATTCGCACACTTTAATAGAGGGACTTGGTCGTATACTCTCTTGTCCCTCCCTTCTGAGTCCCTACTGTGGTTCAAAGCGCAAACTTGGGTAAACATTACATGAATAATGCAGATTTTTCTGCCAATTATACAGTTTGATAGGCTCAAAGGGATAGTTCATTTAAAAAAGAAAATCTGTCATCCTTTATTCACCCTCTTGTCATTTCAAACCTTTGACTATTTTTTCTTTTGTTGAACACACAAGAAAATATTTTGAAAAAAAACTGATAATCGAACAACAGCTGAAGCCATTGACTTCTATTGTGTAGACACGAAACCAATGCAAGTCATTGGTACCACCGTTGTTCGGTTACCCACTTCAAAATATCTTCTTTTGTCTTCTGCAGAAGACTGTAAGTCAAAGTCATTTTTTGGGGTGAAAAAAGTTTGACCACCTTATAGGAGATAATGTTGGACACGCACCTCATATGCGACCCTGGACAACAAAACCAGTCTTATAGGAGATTTTTACATAATCTGACATCTGAATAAATAAGCTTTCTATTGGTATAGGAGTTGTTAGAATAGGACAATTTCTGGCTGAGATACAACCCTTTTTAAACTCTGGAATCTGAGAGTGCAAAAAAACTCAATATTGAGAAAATTGTATTTTTAAAGTTGTTAATCAGGGGCACTGTGGCAGGCCATCCACTCACAAAAATAAAGTTTTTATATATTTAATGTAGGAAATTTACTAAATATCTTCATGACACATGATCTGTACTTAATATACTAATGATTTTGGCATAAAAGAAAAATCGATCATTTTGATTTATAAAATGTGTTTTTGTCTTTTACTAAAATCTTTCCCATGCTAGTTAAGACTGGTTTTGTCATCCCGGGTCACATATAAGCAAAGACTTCCCTTCATGACTGACCCTCTTTTTACCTCCGTTTTGTTTTGTCTAGTTTTTTGCTCATACATAACCTCTCTAGCAGCCGTGTACTGATTCTCTCTCTCTTTGCGTGTGTGCAGATCCCATCTACGGTGCACTCCATTCATCAGGATAAGATTCTGGCTCTACGACAGCAGACGCAGTTCTTGTGGGAGGCTTACTTCTCCTCCGTGGAGAAGATTGTGCTCACTACTTTAGAAGTAAGCAATGGCCGTTCAGTCATTCTGTCTCGCGTTGTCACACACATACATACGACTTTTTACACAAATTATATAATCGCTCGAGGTTATTTAGGCATTAGATGTTGTGGACACTTTCAGACGGCGGGTTTAATTATATAAAACACTATTTTGGTGTTTGCTCTGTGATTTATGACCTTGGTTCAATAACCTTTTGTCCTCCTTAGAGAGACGCGTGGGATAATCATTAGCTTGACTAGCACTCGGGAGAAAACGCGGTGTTGAGATATCTCAGAGTTAATTGTTTGACAGACTACCACTTGTATGGATCGGCATAGATTAGCCTTACCGCAACCACTTTTAGCAACTGACAATGTCACACGTATACAAGTGTCTACAATCAACAAATCACAGCAGTTAACCCCAGAACACAAGCCTGTCAAACCCCTCCAACCTCACACGGCGTGCGTGTACACCATCATTGCAATTACAGACAGCATCCGAAGAGACGCTTCATCTGCTGCCCTCCACTTGGAAGAGTGCGGCCATCCTGTTGCAAGATTGAGTCGTCAATCACACGTCTTAAGTCACTAAAAGTGAGGACGTTCAGCCGAGCAGGAGGAACGGCCTTTCATCACCTCTCAGATTGAGTTTTTAAGATGACAGGTGGGGGTTCGGTTAGGGGGGAAAGACCACGGCTTAATCCCAACGCTATCGAACGCCGCCCACGGGGGTCGCTTTCATTGGTCACCTCAAATGTAATGTACTAGCTGTGTTTCTGTCCACATGAACTGTTTTTGTAGGCACATCATGAAATTAAATGCCCGAGAATCTCAGTTTCTTACGAATGCATTCAATGATCCAGCTGCTACTCTGTGAATTCTGTGGCTTTGTCATTTGTGCTCGTACAAATGAATCTTTAGGCTCGTATTAGGAATCTGGGATGAAGATCTCATTGACATCTAGTTTATACGAAAACCCATCCGATTGCCAGAGATTAGTCAGTCGGTCAGTAAGTCAAGCTTCTTTGCCACCAAGGGTCACGATATAAAAAAAAAGAAACGTCAGCAACAAAAACTCAATCGGTCTTTGTTTGTTTTTACGGCAGCTATTCGCGGCCGACAGACTCACTCAAGGCCAAAGAAGCGATCGCTCGTCTTTATGGTGCGAGCAGCTGATTGGCACGATGAAGATGGTGAAACCGCTGAGGCATTTGATCATTTATCTTGTGGTTTATGCACTCGGAGCTGCACCTCAGATGAAGTTTCAATTCAAACATTAATTTCACAAAGAAATGTAATATGACAGCTTTTTTGGTCATGAGTGTTTGCAATGTCCTTAATTGTTAATGCTAAAGACATGTTTGTTTGTTTGTTTGTTTAGATCATTCAGGACAGAGTGCTTCAGCAGACGTCCAGGAGCACTATGATGTGGAACAGTCACCCCGGTGGACTTTTTACACTGCCCCTGTACTCCTCTTACCTGGGCGACTTTCCTTTCTTCTATGCTGATCTTGGTAATTCACCATCATGTTTCTTTATAGCGTTAACTAGGGTATAGGGTTCAAAACAAGTTGTGTTTAAAGTCACTCGATTCAAAGTGCACAATAAGGGGTGTTGGCCATTTCGTTCTGTTTAAAGGTGCAATCTGTTTTTATTAAGAATAAACTCAAATCAGTTATTGCGCAAATTTACAAAAATGAAAACTGTCTTTTTATCATAGCTTGATCAACGACAGTAATCTTATAATTATAATTTATAATCTGAGCTGTCAGATCAGAGTGTGGGAACTGTGACTGTGAAAAGAATTTTGAGATTCAAACATAGATAAATAGAGAGGCAAAAGTTACAGATTGCAGCTTTATTTTATTTTTTCAAAAACAGTTATCTTTTTAAATGTTTCAAGTAATATCCATAAAGCAAACAAACACAATAGAAACATGTTTACATAATTAAAAAAAATTAAAAGCAGAGTTATCTGTTTTTTTTCGAATAAACTACATATGTTACGTTCACCCATGGTGCACTTTGTTTTAAAGTAGGACTGACAAGCTCAAATAAAAAACACTACTGGTGCTAGTATGTCATTTAAAGTCACCATATTAAATGAACAAATCAAAAAAAAGAAAAATGAAATTGTTTGTTTATTTGTTCATTTAGTATATGTGAATATAGCGATGCCAAACTGTTCTTTTTCGATTAGCATTAATTCAGAACATTTTACTCAGTGGAAACTATAATTTGGTTGGTTATTATAATATTCTGCCTACACCTGTGGGTAACATCTTTGTCCAATCAAGTCTAATAAATTAAATTAGATGAATTATGACTCTATTAGTGCTTAAGAGGCAGGTGAGGATGCCATTTCTATTAGAGTCCACAAGGGTGATTTAGTTTAGTGGATGTGCTAGAGAATGATGATCCTAAAAACAATTTCAGACATAGTCAGTCTCACTTGTCAAACTCTTCAATGTGAGTCTCTTTTCTTCTAAACTTCTATATGAAGTTTTGAGGTAACATTTAAATGTTTCTTGAGTTAAAGAGCTTTCTAATACACGATGGAGAGGAATCATAGCGCCGAACGATTTCCTTTCATCTTTTACAGACAGCAGTCTCATCATTGCCAGATATCTGACTAGTAGCCTCATTCAGAACCCCAGTTGTGTTGCCTCCAATTCTGTCCTTTATCATCATCAGTTTTATTTTTAAACACCCTCTCCAGTCACCCCTTAATTGCAGAGGTGCTTTGATATCTACAAATTTAACCACGTAGCTAAGTGACAGCCATTGTACAATGTGATAGATTATCGACCCGCCCAGTGTAATTGCATGGCAAAATCCATATTCGCATTTAAAGTCGCACATTGCCGCAGTTGCTTATGCAGCCCACGCATCCTTCCATCTTAATCTGCAGCGCTTGTCAGACCAATCAATATGAAGCTCTTGATCGAGCACCTCTTGTTAGTGGGAAAATGCGGGTGTAGCAAAAACAAACAAAAAACTGGCGAAGACAAGAATGATCATGTTGTGTCTGTGCGCCGGTCACCGCTGAAGCAATTAAGGATGTGTTAATGTGAGTTATTTCAGGAGCAGCGTTTTACAGGAGACTGTCTACCATATCTTATCATCAAAAAAGTTCGATTTTTTTTTTAAACAGCTGATCTATTGGGAGATCTGAAAAGGGATTTAAAGGGATAGTTCACCCCAAAAATATTCTCATTCTCATGTCATTCCAAACTTGTAAGACTTTTCTGGAGAACAAAAGAGAGATCTTTTGAAAAACGTTGGTAACCGCATAACATTGGCCCCTTTTGATCTCTATTGTGTGGACCACTGAGACATTTCTCAAAATATCTTCTTTTGTGTAACACTTTAGAGTCATATACAGGTTTTGAACGACATGAGCTTGAATAAATGATGGGAAAAAAAAAGTGAACTGTTCCTTTAAGTGTGCAAATTGTCTCCATTTAAAAGTGCAGAAATGCAAGAACTTCAGAAAAAGTTTGGATTTCAAAGTAATTCTCTTCTTCTCTTGTTTTTCTTTCAGGGATTAAACCGAATCCCAAATTCACGGCTGTAATCCATGCTGTCACCCCTCTGGTTTCTCAGTCTCAACCCATTCTCAAACTCCTCGCCTCAGTGGCCAAGTCCCAGTATTGCTCGCAGGTAAAAACTTCATATTCTTTGGCGTCATCGCACACATGTTAGAAGCACAAAGTGTTGTTTGCTGTATTTCAGAGACATTTCTAAACCATGAATCCATGCAGAAAACTCAAATTTGTGTTTGGAATATAGTCACGTGTCCAACCGAGATATGCAATGTTGTTTTCTTTCTTCTGTGTGATACCTCTAAACCTTAAAGCGCATGGAAGCGTCACCCTCTCCGCACATCTAGATGCTTCAGCTCCGCCACCCCCTCAGTTTGAACCCTTCTTAAACTTCAGGGACTAATTCAGTGCCCAGGAATCCCAGCAGCCCTTGCGTTTCCATGGCATCCACTGCTTTCTAAAGTGTTTTCCACCCTGGGAACCAAAACGTATTGATTCCTCTTCACTTTGCGAAAGAGAGGGAGGCTGGTGGGGGAGGAGCAGAGGAGGTGAATTAAATGCTACGTGTCCCCGCTGAGTACGCGACGCATGTTGCGCACACACAAGCTGCCGGTTTCCTCAGACCGTCTCCTCTGCAGGAGGGCTTGAAAAGACTCGTCTGTCGAACGCTCGGCTTTTGTTTCTCCGGCTGCGCTTCAATCCAGTGCCGCACTCGAGTTAAAGTGGAGAAATGGGGAAAGCAACGCTTGCCCCTTTAGCTCCAATTCATCACACGGAGCCTTTGCGCTGAGGAGAGGAAGCAGAAGAGCAGGCGTTATAAAAAACACGAGGGGGGCGAAGAGAAAGATGGGCTTTTGAGCTTGTTCTTGCATCCCAGCTCACCGAGGCCTACCGCTGCGAGCAAGCATTCGCCGCATGTGCGCGAACGTGCATACCTCCACCCCCCAAAACACAGGAAAGATGATAGAGATACCATCTGCATTTAAACTCTTTGATCCGCTGCAGAGGAACCTTCTGCTAATGGCACTTAAAAAAAACTTTAAATCCAGCCAGGCATGGACTTTTGCGCTTCTCACCTCATACATCCTCAACAGGAAGTTATGACGAGACTGCAAAGCCGTAGCCGTATCACAGACCTTTTTCCAGCCGCTCGCATACATGACATTCATTAAGCGGCCTGCGCTTTTAAAAAATCCAACCTTCGAGCTTTGTTTTGTTTCGAGGAGTTTAAGTAGTTTAATTATGTCTCCGATCTTATTATAGATTATGGAATACTTAAAGTTTGAAGAGCCTCCTGATCCTTCTGCATGTAATATCATTAGACAGTAGAGCTTTCATTTATTACGTTCTGCTCAGAGCTTCCAGAGCTGTGCGATTGGGAGTTAATGAAATGAAAGATGCAGTAAAGTAAGCGCTTTAAACCACGATGTTAGTAAAGTGCATTTTTATTTCGGACAGCTCTCGTCTCGTGTTAAAATGTTAGATTGTATAGGAGCTGTGTTTCAAAGGGATATAAAAAAAAATGTTAACCGTCATGTTTCTTTCCTCTGCTGAACACAAAAGATATTTTGAAGAACGTTGGTGCCCCAGTAACATTGAGGCTCTATTGACTATTGTACGGACACATAACCACGGAGACATTTCTCAAAATAACTTCTTTTGTGTTCCACAGAAGAAAGAGTACACAGAGTTTTAACAGCAAGGTGAACAATGGCAAAACCTTTTTGGGTGAACTGTATCTTAAATAGTTAAAGCTGCAAGTCAAGTTTAATTCTTAATTTTACAATTTGCATTGTGTCACAACAGCTGTGTATAAAACAAGACTAAACAAAAATATGTACATGTAAAAATAAACATTAGTGATTTAACAAATACATCGAAAAATGTGAGTTTATAATGATTTATATAAATCGTGCTGAGAAGTGTTTGATGTAATTTGACGTTGTAAAGATAAAAACTTAAAGATTGCAGCTTTAAATAAACTGGCAAAAAGTACAATATTGAAGTAGATCATCGTATCTTGAGGATGTGTGCTTATGTCAACAAACAACACCTGATGGTTTCTAAGTTTTATTTTCTCATCACTTGATGATTTTAATATTGAACTAACGTTTCATCTCAGTGTTTTGTCGAATGAAAGCACACTCGCTCCCGAAAAAGTACCTCCGTGCTCTCTAATGGTTATTGGGATGTGTCCATACACTTGAGCTCTTCTAATGGGTTATTTTAGCTTTCTCTGTAAACTGCCTTCATAGATCAGAAGCACAGACTCGCTCGGAGAGGAAGGGCCCCTCGTAAAACGCTTCATGTGAAACATTTACGAGTGTTAACGTATAGAGACAGTCAATTCGGAGGTGTTATCATTCAAAGACACTTGAATGTGACAAAACAAAATGAAAATGATTGAATATGTTGAGGTCTATGACATGAGGTAAATTAAACCCAACATTGCGTAGTTTCCCTGTCAAATTCGAGGCGCTTTGTTACAATCTAATATTAAAACGGGCTACACGGGAAAGCATTTGACCTTCAATACACAGCATAAATATAAGGTTGGAGCCTTTAGTCCCCTGAGGTGTCAAGATGTTGCTTGTTTGATATTCACAGCTTGTTTTATTTTGCGACGTTCTAAATTTATGTGCAAGTTTTTTTTATGTATTTTTGGCTTTTTAATAAAGTGTAAAAAATGAGAATATGATGCTTAATGAAGAATTTGAAAAACAAAGCAGAAACGGAAATAGATTATTGTGGGTGTCTGCCTACAAGGCATCGAAACAGAAATGTGAAGTGTTATTTAAAAGAATTGAAAATCTGTTGGTTTCGTGGCTGACGATCTCAAAATCTTTTTCAGATTATTGTATTGTGGAATTGTGACAAGCCTTTACCTGCCAAGCATCGATGGCCGGCCACCTCAGTGCCCATTATTGTAATCGAAGGAGAGAACAAGGTGAGACACAACCACCACTAGACTTTTCTTTGACGGTTTATATAAGGTGTAATCACACTCGAATCCCTCTTCAACCTGTCACTTTGAATTGCTAAGATACGCTAGTTTTATTTCATGTCAACTAAACGTGGTTTGTGGTATTTCTCATATTATTTTACCCAAAAACTCATTACAAACCTTTTCTAAACATTACTGTAAGATTATTACTTTTTGCCTAGGTAGAAGGTTAAATAGTCTATTCGATGGAACACACAAAGTTGCAGGCCTGGGGACCAAGAATGACACAGACACAGAAGTTCAGTTCAATCTGAGTCCAAAGTGTATTGAATTTTTGGTCCAATACTTACATTCATAAAAGAGGAAGTAAATATGTCATTGAAAGATATGTCATGGAAACATACCAGACCTATATTGATATTATTCACGTGACTTAGTTCCTTGTTAGATATTCTTAGAAGGACATTTATTATTATTGTTAGCAAAAGGAAGCACGATGTTCTGGAACATTCCGTTAGCCTGGTCAGCATTTAACCTCAAGTACTTTGTGTACAATAATCATTGAAATACATTTCACATAATATGTGGGACACAGACAAACCCAAATTCTCACAATTACTGTGTCAAACTTTGTTTAATGAAACAAAATGATTTTTTAATAAAATCTCCTCATCTGTTGGTCTTGATAGGAAGGGTAGGTGATTTCGGAGAAGCTTACAATATAGCAAGCTAGCACTGAAAATAAAATCCCACCATTACCCCTCAGAGCGCTCTCTAAAGCCACGCCGCCTCAAAAACATGCCGGCGGTAAATGTAACATTGATTCGGACCAAATGCAATAATTGTACAAACATGTTATGATCCTGCACCATCCACAGACGATATTTATATGTTTATAAACATATCTACACAACGTAGTGATTGACTTTTAACCAGCATAACAAAAAGTTTTGTTTCATTGACAATGAAAGTTATTATCCATTATTTTTTTTTTCATCGTATACGATTTTCTAAAATGAAATTATATACATCTTTATATATTTTTTTATACAAATTTCTACCAGTTTAAAGGGATAGTTCACCCCAAAATTGGGTCTGTCATCATTCACTCACCCTCAAATTGTTACAAACCTGTATAAATCTTGCTGTTCTGCTAATCCCCATTTTGTAACGGGGCGTCTTTTGTAGTAGTTTTTATAGAGAAGTTGGATTTTGTTTGGGTCCGTTTCCTTGTGTTTTGAGCAGAGAGGGTTAGTTTTCCTCTGACTGAGGAATGAGAGCACTGAAGAAGTGCCAGTCAGCGTGTGGTTTGTCGAGCTTGTGCCCGTCTTGTTTACAGAGTGCAGTGTGTGTGTGTGTTCCCATCCGGTTTGATGTATGAAGAGACGGCTCTTTTAAGCCATGACTGACAGTGTGACCCTACACCACACTGAAGTGTTGCTCTCTGGGCATTTTCTGTATTAAACACTCCCCTTCCCGCAGTACATAAGGCCCCTCGGAGAATATTGTGAAGTTTAAGCAGCGCCGGTCCTCTCTGCAGTGGTTTTCATTAAGATAACATGAAACAGAATTCGCAATGCGATGTAAAACCGCTTTTATTTCACTGAACCGTAATGTGCGACGCATTTTTGCATGAAACATACCGCTCATCTGGAAATAATGTGGGGCGGGATATGATGGTATCAGTTGTGATCGGTCGTCTGTTGTTTCTTAGTAAGGTTGTGAGTTCAGGATGTGTGTATAGTGTGTAGAGAGCAGATGCTTTGGGTTTAGTTCTCTGCCCACCTTGTGTGACTGAAGGGGGATTTACACTGGGAAGCATGTGTGTGTACGGTTTCCTGTTTAGTTGTGCATTTGGATACTATTTTCTTGTGTATTTGTGTCAGAGTTTTTTATGTGGTGGTCGTTGAGACTTGATTTGTACATGTGTTCTTTTGACAGACGGTGAATCAAAGTGTTTGTGGGTGTTTTTGATAGAATTGTAATGTTTATGTGTGATGTGGATATTGTAAATATCTGAATCTTATTAGTATTTCTCTTCACCACACATAAACACACACATACACACACCAAATAGTTCTACACAAATAGTGCAACAGACTTGAAGGAAAAAAACATGAAAGGAGCAATTTATCCTCTCTCTTTCGCTCTCGCTCGCTCGCTCTTTTTCTCTCTCTCTCTCTTTCGCTCTCGCTCTTTTTCTCTCTCTCTCTCTTTCGCTCTCTCTCTCTTTCGCTCTCTCTCTTTTCTCTCTCTCTCTTTTCTCTCTCTGTCTCTCTCTCACTCTTTTTCTCTCTCTCTCTTTCTCACTCTTTTTCTTTCTCGCTCTCTCTCGCTCGCTCTTTTTCTCTCTCTCTTTCTCTCGCTCGCTCTTTTTCTCTCTCTCTCTTTCTCTCTCCCGCTCTCTCCTTTCTTTTTCTCTCTCTCTCTCTCGCTCGCTCTTTTTCTCTCTCTCTCTCACTCTTTTTCTCTCTCTCTCTTTCTCACTCTTTTTCTTTCTCGCTCTCTCTCTCTCTCTCTGTCTCTCGAGTGCATGCTGGGAGTGAGTGGGCGGAGCGTTGTGAGTGTGCGTGCGAGCCGTCTGTGGCTGGTAAGAGCGCTTTTCTTCAAACTTTTTTCTTGTAAGTGTTATGTTTGTGTTTTTCTTTATTTAAGGTATTTAGGGTTTTTTCTTGTTTATTTTTGTGAGGATAATCTGCTTCCAGCATTTTTTTGCTGGGAAGCATGGCGACTACAAACACGATGGCATTTGAAAATTTAACTCGGCGTCATGGAGTAAAAATTGATTCAAATGCCAACGTGGAAGATGTTTGTTTGGCTGTAGGAGATGTTGTGGGTCATGAAAACATCGTGTCCGCCTCGCGAATGAACAATGCGTTTGTGGATTTTTTTAGAACTATTGAGAAGGCGAATGAAATCGTACAAAATGGTGTCGTAATTAAAGGTTCACTCACGCCGGTGTTTCCTCTGAGTACTCCTGCCAAGAAAATAATGATTTCAAACGTCCCTCCTTTTGTGAAAGATGAGATAATCGTGCAGGAATTATCAAGATATGGAAAGATAGTTTCCCCCATTAAAAAAATTCCGCTTGGATGTAAATCACCTTTAGTTAAACATCTCGTGTCTTTTAGGAGACAGGTGTTTATGATTCTTAAGGATGGCGAGGATGAACTTGACTTGGTCTTTAAATTTAAAATAGATTCCTTTGATTACGTTGTCTTCGCATCATCTGATATTACAATCAAATGCTTTGGTTGTGGGAAAATTGGGCATCTTAGTCGTAACTGCCCTGATAAAGTGAATAAAAACGTAGAACAGATTAAAGCAGATCAAGCGGGGAGCGCGAGCGCTGTGGCTGAAACTAGCGTACCCGCGGCCGCGTCGCTAGAGGCCGAAAGCAGTGTAGCTGCGAGTAACGTGCCGCTAGACGTGCCGCTAGACGAACCGCTCACGGGGGTGAACAGCGCGGGGACGAACAGCGCGGGGACACCTGGGTCTGGTTCTCCTGTGGATGATGGAGGGGTTGTGGAGGAGTCTGTGGCGGTAGAAAACGCGGTTGAGTTGAGCAAGACAGTATTTTCTGCTTTTGTAGAACAAGTTAGAGAAACTGTAAAGGAAGACTTGAGTTTGAATGACTGTGAATTGGAGATGGAAATTGAATCAACTTTCAAAACTCCAATTAAAAGAAAGATCAATCGAAACGATAAAACCAGTAAACAAGTCAAAAAAGGTGACGCTGAAGAGGAAATCATAGCTTCGGATGACGATGATTCTGATTCTAGCGCTTCTGTGTGTTCAGAGTTTTCGGCTTGTTCTCAAAATGAAACCATAAATGTTTTATATAAAGCCGAAGACATTAGTGTTTTTCTGCAGAAAACTAAAGGGCTAAAAGGTGTGCAGATTGAGGATTATTTTCCTAATCGTGCACAGTTCGTGAAGGACACAAGATATTTGATGAAAGAAGGGGCTTTCTCAGATCTCGAGGTGTACCGTTTACGGAAATTTGTAAACAAGTTAAAAAAACAAATTCGTAGAGATGAGAAGAATGCCATGGTTTAAATCCTTATTTTTCTTTTTTTTGTTTTTTTTCTTTACAATATGTACAATCTCTTTTCTTTCCCATTTTAGTTTCTTCTTGAATTTAAATAAAACTATGAGTCAACTAAAAATTGGAACTTTAAATTTAAATGGAGCTAGAGAAGTTCGTAAAAGGATGATGTTGTATGAGTTTATACATCAGAAGTCTGTTGATGTCATGTTTATACAAGAAACGCACAGTGATCAAAGAAATGAGGTAGACTGGAAAAGAGAGTGGGGAGGTCAACTTTTTCTTAGTCATAAATCCTCTATTAGTGGAGGTGTTGCAATTTTATTTTCTAAAAATGTGACTCCAGTATCTTATGAATTTGTTGAAATTGAAAAAGGTCGTTTTTTAAAAGTTACTGTTAAATTTGAAAAAATTGTTATGGTGTTTTTAAATATTTATGCTCCAAATAGTGGAGCGGAAAGAGTTTTGTTTTTAAATTTAATCAATACAACTCTGAAAAGCCTTGATACAGATGATTTTTTAGTTTTAGGTGGAGATTTCAATTGTACTGAGAATGATAAAATAGACCGAAATCATTTAGAACCACATGTTGCATCCCAAAGAGTTATTAAGCAACTCGTTCAAATTTTTGATCTTTGTGATATTTGGAGAAATATGCATAAACAATTTAGACAATATACATGGGTTCATTGTAAAGATAATTCATTGTCTTTGGCACGTCTTGATCGGTTTTACAGTTTTAAGCACCAGTTCAATATTTTTAAATTTTGTCAAATTATTCCTGTAGGTTTCTCAGACCACAGTGCGGTTCTTTGTTCTGTATTAGTTAGTAATGTGAAGTCAAGCAGTGCCTATTGGCATCTTAATACATCCTTGCTTGATGATAAAAATTTTAAAGATTCTTTTAATTTTTTCTGGGATGTTTTTAAACAACAAAAGGAATTATATAGCTCTATACAGCAGTGGTGGGATTGCGGAAAAATACAAATCAAAAGTTTTTGCCAGCAATATACTCTTAATGTTACAAGAGAACTAACTCGATCACTGAAGAATTTAGAGACTGAGATAATCAATTTGTACAGTTTGTCTGCATCAACGGGCAGAAAAGAACATATTGAAGCTTTGACATCAAAGAAAACTTTATTGGGTAACCTGATGGACATTAAAGCACAGGGAGCGCTGGTTCGCTCACGTTTCCAGAATGTCACACAAATGGATGCGCCTTCTAAATTTTTCTTCAGTATGGAGAAAAAAAATAGTCAAAGTAGAATAATTCACTCCTTGGTCTCTGATACAGGACAGGAATTAAATAAAACTTCGGAGATAAGAGAAGTTGCTGTACAGTTTTATAAAAAATTATATACAGCTGATTTGATAAATGAAAAGATGACCACTAGTAGTTTTTTTGAAGGTCTGCCAAAACTTGACAAAGAGAGCAATGAAAGTTTGCAACAACCATTCACAGAACAAGAGCTTTATATCGCAATGATGAGTATGGAGAATGGGAAATCCCCTGGGATTGATGGGTTACCCATTGAATTTTATAAAACTTTCTGGTCCATTTTAAGAGAAGATCTCGTATCAGTGTTTGAGGAAAGCATTATTAATGGTTCTCTTCCACTCAGTTGTAGAAGGGCAGTTATCACTCTATTGCCAAAAACAGGTGATCTTCAAAATATAAAGAATTGGAGGCCTGTTTCTCTCTTGTGCTCAGAGTACAAAATCCTGTCCAAAACTTTGGCTACAAGATTGAGTACAATAATAGGGAAGGTGATACACTACGATCAAACATACTGTGTACCAAATAGATCGATTTTTGATAATGTAACACTAATTAGAGATGTTTTGGAAGTTTCAAAGCTGTTTGGTATAAATACTGGCCTTATATCTCTAGACCAAGAGAAGGCATTCGATCGGGTCGAACACCTTTACTTGTGGCATACTTTACAAGCTTTTGGTTTTAATTCTAGTTTTATTGATATGATCAGAACAATGTATTGTGAAATTGAGAGTGTGATTAAAATGAATGGTAGTTTGGGTGCTCCCTTTAAAGTGCAGAGAGGCATTAGACAAGGTTGCGCAATGTCTGGGCTGTTATATGTGCTGGCCATAGAACCACTGCTTTTTAATTTTCGAAACAAGTTAAAGGGTCTAACATTGCCACAGTGTAATAATGCTTTTTATTTATCTGCATATGCTGATGATGTTATTGTTTTTATAAATGATAGTGATGATGTTCAAATTGTACAACAAATTGTTAATGATTTTAAAGATATTTCATCAGCAATTGTAAATTGGGGGAAAAGCGATGCCTTGTTGATTGGGAAATGGGAAGGAGGAAGTCCAACCCTACCGGGAGGATTATTATGGCAAAAAGACGGGTTAAAATATCTTGGCGTTTTTTTAGGTTCTGAATCTTTCATGCTGAAGAACTGGGAGGGAATGGCAAATAAAGTAACAGGACGTTTGAAAAAATGGAAATGGCTGCTTCCTCAGTTGTCATTTAAAGGACGAACGCTCATTATTAACAATCTTGCGGCTTCTTCCCTGTGGCATAGACTTTCATGCGTTGACCCTCCTGTTGGACTCTTAAAAAAAATCCAAGCAGAAATTGTGGATTTTTTTTGGGACAATTTGCATTGGATCCCTCAAAGTGTTTTGTTCCTGGCTAAAGAGGATGGAGGCCAAGGTCTAGTGCATTTGGCAAGTAGATGTGCTGCTTATCGTCTTCAGTTTTTGCAGAAATTTATGCTGGGATCTGAAAGACTCGTATGGAGACCAGTGGCTCAATGCATTTTACGTCGAATAGGTGGACTTGGCCTGGACACTGTTTTGTTTTTAATGGACCCTAAAAAATTGGATTTTAGAGGAGTTCCTGCCTTCTATCGAAGTCTTTTTAAAATATGGAGTCTGTTTAAGCCTCAATGGATGGAACCATCAATGTCCCTGTACTGGCTACTGGAAGAGCCCATTGTGTGTGGAGCACGTCTCGATGTATCTGGTGATGAAATACCAGGTCTTAAAGATGTGTTGTATAGAAGTGGATCTCTACAATTGAAACACATCATAACAAATGCAGGTCCTGATTTTAAAGATGTAGAAGCAGCTTCAGCCTTTTTAAAGGTAAAGTCTGCACGATACATTAAACGTTTTTTAGATAAACTGCAGGGGGTATTGAATGTACAAGAAATAAATTTACTTGATGAGTACAATAAGAAATGTATATTTCCAGATTGTGAAGATTTCTTTCCAGATATAAGTATTGTACCTGATCTTACTTCATTTAATGATATTAATCCCTTGTTGAAGAAGGAACTTGATGGTCAAATTGACTTTTTTGAAGTTAAAGGGAAATCATTGTACAGAAGTATTGTGAAAGTGACAAATATGAAATGGTTAAAGAATAGAAGTGATACTGTATGGAGAGACACATTGGAGATTACTGAAACAACAAAACCAGTGTGGAGGATTCTGTATAAACCTCCCTTACCTAAAAGAGTTGGTGATCTCCAATGGAGGATTCTCCATGGGGCCATAGCAGTTAACTCTTTTGTGGCAATGTTGAACCCAAATGTATGTGAAAATTGTCCTTTTTGTATAGAAAGGGAGACTGTGTTCCATTGTTTTATGTTTTGTAAAAGACTTTCTGTTTTGTTTAGCCTTCTAGAGATTCTGTTCGAATCTTTTGAGGTATGTTTTACAAAGCAGGATTTTATTCTTGGTTGTATGTATACGATTAAGGAAAAATATAAATGTCAGGTGCTTAATTTTATCGTTGGTATCGCAAAATTAGCAATTTATATAACTAGGAGAAATAAAATTGAACAGAAAGGTGAACAAGAACTTATAATAGCATTTAAAAAAATGGTAAAATCACGACTTGTAATTGAGTTTAATTTTTATAAACTAATGAGTACATTGAATATTTTTGAAATTGAGTGGTGCTGTGATAATGTGCTGTGTTCATTAGTTGACGATGAACTGGTTATTTCGGAGGTGTTGATGTGATGTGTTGATGTGAATTACTAATATTAGTATCTATTTAATTTAATTTAATTTAATTTTTTATTGTTTATTTTCTTTCTTAACATTAGTTTGAAAAGCGTGACTTGTTTTGTAAACAGTTTTATTGCCAAGATAGTGTAATGAAGCTTGGAATTTTTTTAAATAAAAAGGATTGTCAAATCTCAAAAATCTCTCTCGCTCGCTCTTTTTCTCTCTCTCTTTCTCTCGCTCGCTCTTTTTCTCTCTCTCTTTCTCTCTCCCGCTCTCTCCTTTCTTTTTCTCTCGCTCTCTTTTTCTCTCTCTCTCTCTTTCTCTCTCTCTTTTTCTCTCTCTCTCTCTCTCTCTCTCTCTCTCTCGCTCGCTTGCTCTTTTTCTCTCTCTCTCACTCTTTTTCTCTCTTTCTCTCTCTCTTTCTCACTCTTTTTCTTTCTCGCTCTCTCTTGCTCGCTCTTTTTCTCTCTCTCTTTCTCACTCTTTTTCTCTCTCTCTTTCTTTGCTCTCTCCTTCTCTCTCTCTCTTTTTCTCTCTCTCGCTCGCTCTTTCTCTCTCTCGCTCGCTCTTTCTCTCTCTCTTTCTTTCGCTCTCTCTTTTTCTCTCACTCTCTCTTTCTTTCTCTCTCGCTCTCTCTCTTTCTCTCTCGCTCTCTCTTTCTTTCTCTCTCCCGCTCTCTCCTTTCTTTTTCTCTGTTTTCTCTCTCTCTCTCTTGCTCTCTCTTTTTCTCTCTCTCTTTCTCACTCTTTTTCTTTCTCGCTCTCTCTCGCTCGCTCTTTTTCTCTCTCTCTTTCTGTCTCTCTTATTTCGATGTGCTATAAACAAAATGTGCTGTCACAGGAAGAAATCAGAAAGCAGGACAAACTCTACCAGTTTTGACAGGTTTTACGTTTTTTTAACGACAACAAATACATTTAAGTTGAAATGATAAATATTTATATTCTCTTGTTAAGTTAAAAAAAAATATGGAATGTTGAAGGTATTCGAATAAAGTGAACTCTTTCTCTGTGTGGGACAGCTGCAGTCTGTGCTTGGTCTAATTTGTCGATTAACTGCAATTACTGTCTTTGAAGTGGTGTTTAATGTGGATAAAATGAAAGAATAATGTTCTGAATGAAGTGAACGTTTTAAATGTTTTTCTCTTGTTCATGAGATTGTTCCAATGTTGGTATTTATAATAAGAATGATGTAGTATGTTGAATATATTCAATCTAATACAGTGAATTCTCTCTTTCTGTAGGTCATGAGCAGCAGGTTTCAGCCGTATGACAGTATCGTCACAGATGCAGTGTTGAGTCTGGATGAGGACACAGTGTTGTCAACCACTGAGGTATGGGACCATATTTCTGCTGTCTCTCTCTCTTTAATACATGTGTCAGCTTTAAATAAGACTCTGTGGCTTAGCAGCGGAAACCGTCATAGTTGGGTAACAGGGCTATTGGGTCTATAGTGGTGAACTTGCTCAAGTAGCAAAAAACTCAACGATAGTGCTTTCACTACTTTCAACAAAATGAAAAAATGGAGAGTCTGAAAGTCAAAAGAGAGAACGATGTCAATTTTACCGTGACTTCCATAGACGCTGGAAAGAAGCACTCTCGCATTAGTGTTAACTATTTTATTGTAATTTGATGCAAAGATTATAAATACAAAGTAGTGTTATAGACGTTCATTAAAAAAAATGAAAATATTAAAATCTTTGGAGGGTTTACGATGCTGATGACCTTTGAACATGTCATCACAGGCAGAAGAATGGACCTTTTTTCGAAAGACTGTGTTCTCAGTCTCATGCTCTTTTGTTCTGCTGATGAAGAGTTTTCTGGATTTTTTTTCTGTTACTCTGTTCATGTGTAATTCTCTGTCATCCGTCTTTTGGTCGTATTCAAGGGTTTTTAAAGAAGGGTTCTGTGGGGCTACTGCAGTCGGTCTATCAATTATTGCATGATTTCATTTTTTAGTTTGAAAAAAAATGAAAATTGAAATCAAACATCTTATAAAATTTACCTCACCCAACAGTTAAGCAAATGTTTTCATTCAAGTAAATGTACATAGCTTTTTAAGAACACACTAAAAGTAGTATCCAACATTTTCTCCAATGGCTTGAACAACAGGTCAGATGTTGGATCCATAACCCTGTAGCAGCGTATAGTAAAGTGCCGGCACAAAGACACAATACAGTTGGAGTGGGGTTTGAATCACTATCATCCTCGTCCGCTCTAGGATTAAACTCAACCTTTCAGCTGGCGGTGCAGATTCTGCCGCCACCCGTAATCAGCTCAGCCCGTTTGCTATCGTCCCTCCTCTCACACGAGTCCCACTCCGCAGTATACACTGGTGAGAAATGGCCTTCCCTTATCTGAGCGAGTCAGCATGCAGGCACACAGCTGAAGTCAACTTTCCAATCCCGTCTTCAATACTTCGCTTTCCTCCGTTCTTCCTGAAATGGATATCTTTAATCATTTGTTATCTTGACCACACCGCAGGGCATCTCCAATTACTCTTTCTTTCTTAAACCACCCACCCTCACAAACATCCCCCTACATGTAGCCCGAGACATTTTTTGGCATTACATGCGAGGCAGATGTTCTGCCGGTGGGGTTGCGAAACGGTTTTATTGTACACGACTGGTGTATGTGTGGTTTAATTCACCGCTGACTTCAAATCCAGCTGTGGTTCAACCTCTGACACTATTGATCTGTTTCTGTAATTATTTGTTTAAATGGTTTGATCTGAGAAAAAGGGGCATCTTGCAGCGCTGGTGTTGAAGGCGTGTTTGTGTGTGTAAGCGTTATGCCATCAGCCTCTGTTCTTTGTTCTTTTAACTCATCATATCAAGCTTGTGAAGCGTTGCTATGCTGTTCGACTTGAACTGGAACTTTATGTTGTTTTCCAGGTGGATTTTGCTTTCACAGTGTGGCAGAGTTTCCCGGAGAGACTTGTGGGATATCCTGCCCGCAGTCATTTCTGGGACAATAACAAGGAGCGTTGGGGCTACACCTCCAAATGGACCAATGACTATTCCATGGTTCTCACCGGAGCTGCCATTTACCACAGGTCTGTAAAAACATCTGCTCCATTTGTATGAAATTAGGGCAACGCCTTGAACTCATAGGACAATGAAAGATAATAATAATAAATCTGCTCTTGTATAGTTGTTCTAGACGTCGTTTTATCAAAAGTTTAATAGTATTTCTAGTGGAAAGTATATTGTAATTGTTTTATAAATTGTTAGTAGTGTATTTTGTTGAAAACAGAATTTGATAGTGTAATTATTATTGCTATTAGTGATTTTATTGATTCAAGCATTGACAAAAACCTTCAGAAAATCCATATTTTCACTTTTATATGGTTAGGGACGCAGTTACACATCTTAAGAAAGAGTACAGCATCTACAGATCCAAAAGAAGCAAAGAACTTGATCTATTTTGAATCCGATCTGGACAATGCAGATTTACAAAGAAAAATGTCATATTTTTCAAAATGTTTTATATTTCAACATACCAAGATTCAAATAAACAAATATAAATACAACTGAAATAGAAATGGCTGAAAACATTGTTTTGGGCTCCTCCTACTTCTTCTAAAATAGCAACAGTGTTGTTTACCTGGAATGTGATGAGAAGCCCTAGTGTGAGGTGATGTCATAAACATTTTTTTTCTGTATTGGCAAAACTGAGAGACTAAATTAAAAATGCATATTTTTAAAGTCCCAGTGAAATTAAGAATGACAATTAAAAAAATTATTTTCAATATTGCATTGTTTATTGTTAATAGCTTACCAGTGTGGGTCATTCTCTTTTTAAAATTCATGTGCCCATCTTCATAAATCTTCAAATGCAGTTCCCATCTCCATCTGAAATTACGCAAATTAGGCGGCGTGGGCGGAGCATCCGTTAACTCCACCCATTCTACTGAAAGTCTACTGCCAGTTCCATTTCAAAACGCTACGGCCGTTTTATAAATCCAATCGATTCGCAGTTAAAAAAATGCAAGCAACACCCAATATTTTTTCTCATTCCTGTTTCACTCGAAAATGCTTCAAAATATGGAAGCAAAAACGGTCGCAACTTCAGGTTCATGGGGGCTTTAAAACGAACGTATTCCTACTAAAAATCAAAATTATCAGTCGTGATTTCATGAGGACTTTAAGTATGGATACTGAATTTAATTTGTTTTAAAAGATCAGTTCATTGACTCTTTGCAACCAGTTCGATTGACAGGCGATCTGACCAATCGTAACGCCAATATGATGTGCCCTTGTGACTGACCGCCTTTTTGTCCGACAAACCTTTCGTAGTAAAGCTTTGATGATTAATATGAAAAATTGTTTTTTTAATTATTGTAATAGTAAACAGAGAGAATAATATATCCAGGCAGAATCATTAATGTACGAATTACAGACAGAAGCGTTCGGGTAGTGGTGTTTTAAAACTGATATAATACTTATTCATGTAATATGCAAATCATTTATCAATGAGCAAGCTGGCAAGATATGCTTTGCGTCCCTGTGATGTGCTGAGCGCACCTTCACAGAGCAGCATTCGCAGTGACATAAAGTTCTGATTTGATATTCAGTTCCATATTTAACATTCATTTCTTGCTGTTCTCCAGATATTACCACTTCCTGTATACACACTTCCTACCAAATAGCCTGAAGAGCATGGTGGACCAGCTGGCCAACTGTGAGGACATCCTCATGAACTTCCTGGTGTCCGCCGTCACCAAGCTGCCACCCATCAAGGTCACACAGAAAAAGCAGTACAAGGAGACCATGATGGGTCAGGTATGTAATGGCTCAAAGATTTCAAGTTGACCTTCCTGATCAACTCGGTATAAACTCCCCTTTAGATGAACACATCCTTTACTGCTTTATAAGAAATGCTGACCAGTCATTGATCTACATGATGTCATCTCTCCCTCGCAGTCATCTCGAGCCTCGCGCTGGGCAGACCCGGACCACTTCGCCCAGCGACAGACCTGCATGAACAAGTTCGCCAGCTGGTTTGGCGGCATGCCTCTGGTTCACTCGCAAATGAGATTGGACCCCGTTTTGTTCAAGGACCAAGTCTCCATCCTCCGCAAGAAATACAGGGACATCGAGCGACTCTGACCAGACTGGCGCCCTCTGTCGGACATTCAACAGGGGGCCGGTAGAGACTCCCTCGAGCAGAGGAGGACCACAGCGCTAGAGCCTGTGGCAAAAGATCTGCCTATGATTTCCCTTCAGCACACAGCAAAGAACAAAGACACCAGGATGTGAACGCCTGTGCGGACCTTCAGACATACATTACACACTTTTAACCACAAGACGCTGTTTTTTTTCGTTGGTTTTGGGTTTGATATGAATGCCACAGATGAATTTCCCAGCACCTGAGCAAGTTGTTGGAAGACAGGAGGGACGCATCATTGTGTTAGCACTTCATCTTCACCGTGCCACCATCCATCTTCCTGCCTTTGATGTCAACGTAGACGCCTGGTCATCGTGTTTTCCAGTTCGGTTCTTTCCAGGTTGTCGAAGAGAATGGGTTCATTGTTATACGCATCTTACTTTTTTGAGGTATTAGGGGGACTTTTTGTGTTCAGAGGTTTTCAAAGTCGCAATTGTGATATAATTTCGTTTCAGTGGGATTGATTCCGTAAGCGTGGTCAGGGTTTTATTTAGCTTGTTAAACAGCCGTACAAGTTGAAAAGTTCACAAAGAAATATACCAGTGTGCAAAAAACGCATTGAAAATGACCCCTCTTATTAATAGCATAAGCATTTTTAATGAAAGTCGCGATAAACGGCCAGCAGTATTTTCTTTACGTTTTTTACAGTGCCAAGAACTCATTAACTGCCTTTTAAGTGGCATGTCAAACTTTCCAAGTTTAATTCATGCAAATCCACCTTAAAAAACAATAATTAAAATTCCCTAAATTCTCATATTATTAAACAGCCAAGCCTGGAAAAACGTTTGTAGCAGTCGAAAATTTGAGGCGAAACAAAGGCAGTGCCTGAGAGAGCTTGCATCGCAGGAACACCATCTGTTTAGGTGAAAAATCGTTGAAAGTTCGGAAATTTTGACATTATGACAGGTTGCATTGCAAGGACTTAAAGTCCTAATTTAGGAGACTCGTCTCTCACCACCTCTCTTCCCCATCTGCGTGAAGAATGAGCCGTCCGTCAAAGTTCAATGGGACTGCCATGTTTTGTTCTCTCGCGGGTCTCCTATTTAAAATGTGACTCTGCCTCTCATATAAAACTCACTCGGCCACAAACAGGCAAATTTTTGTCCCACGCTTTACCTAGGAAGCGCCAAGCATATACTTCCTTTCTATCGAAATGAACATCTTTTCTCATTGATTTCGCATCAGGCGACTGACGCTTGACGCATCGGGCCCCTTCAGTGTTGTTCTATGTTTTCCAGAGCAGAGATGATGATGTTTTTTTACAGAATGGAGCATTGTGTCAGTCTCTGCTCACAGATACTTGAATGTCTGATGACTTGAAGGGTTTCTGTGCTTTAGTGGCCTTTTTGTGAAGGTGACTGGGCTTAAAATGTGCCAGCTGTGAGCCAAAGCCTTTATTTTTCCCTGTTTAACGCATCAGAATCGTCATTGTACACTACATCATTTTTGACACTTGAATGTTTAGGAACCCGGGCTGTAGACTTCACCCGTGTCATTTATTGTTTGACAAATAGTGTGTTGTAACTAAGCTTTGATGTTTAGAATGGCTATAATACTCATGAAGTGTCACACGGTTTTATAACTTAATGAACTGCAGATCTCGAATGAAATTCCATCATGACGTTCAAGTTTATTAGACGCTTACTTAGTCGCATCTTCATTAAGGTAAACATTACATTTCAAGTCTCTGAAAGCTACTGCTATAGTTTCCCTTTTAACAGTTACATAATTTGTAAAATAGTTTCTTTTTTATTCTTCGAGTTCTTTTTACCTAACAAACATGGCCCACATGTGGTCAAGTTTTAAGTTTAGGAAAACCATCTCATTTAACATATCTATGATTGTTTTTGTTCAAAAGTCATTCTGTGACTAACTGGCCTCGCACAATTTTTAATGGCTAAATTATCCACACTTCAAAAACATGACATACGCTTGCTGTACATACTGTTTTTTTATACAAATACTCTACACAAGTATCTCTTGGAGATCATTTTATGAGGATAGTTAATGGCTGCATCAAATGTTTTTTTTTTCAATGCCCTTCTCAACATTGTTGAGCGTATCTCATGCCCTGATAACAATGTCCAGTTGTGTCCAAGGCCCTTGTTAAATCCAGATTATGTGTATAGACAACACACAAATACATGTTAATGTGTTAAATCACGCCAGTGTTATTTTAATTACCCCGATTGTTATGACAAAGCCATTCATTTTAAATTGGCCTCTTTTGAATGCTGCTGCTGCTACCACAACACTTGTAAGATCACCAAAGAATGACGCAAAATTTAAAATCATGCAATCGCTGTTTTGTCTTTGGGTCCGTTTCTGGTCTGTCTCATTTAGTAATTGCATCAAGCTCACGTTGTTCCGGTGGTAACGGACACACGGCCACTAGGATGTATTTGTGTCTACTTAGTGCTTGCATATTCTGTTATTAGCAATGACCAATACAGAAAGATGTTTAGAAACATCAGGTTTAAATCGCTATTCTGTGATCTGTCTTTTATTGTGCCTTTAATGATTGATTTGTGAGTTTGTTCCCCCCAACTGTCACAGAAAAGGTCAAAATCGTTCATGTTGCGTCATCTGCCGCTGTTATCATACACTACAGTTTCACATCATCCGTCAACACTGTACTTTACAGATTAGGCTCTTAACAGACCTGCATGACCACTTTAGGCTATTTATGAGTAAATTCTGTTTTTTCTTTGGCTCCCTCCTGTTCTGACTCTTCATCCTTGTAATTAACAGATTACTTTTTATAGAGGTAATAAAGAAATTGAAAAATGCCAATTTTGTATGAATAAGAAAATGAATAAAGTAATATTTGATGCTACAAAGATTGAGTGCGTCATTCTTTTGGATGTTGAACCATGCCATCCATCAACGCTCTTGACTGTCAATGTTACAAAAGAGGAAATACACTACTGTTCATTTGTCTGACGATGAATCAGTAAAGAATGGTTCCGTATAAAGCGCTTGAATCTAAAAGTTTGATCTTGTGGCCCTTTTGTGTTGCATTAAACCGATATATAACACCAGAGACGTGTTAAGAAAAAGCAGTCAAGAGCTGGTATAAGGTAAGGTTTATTCAACTTCATATATAGATATATAATACAGCCAGACTTATATGTAATATAATAGCAAGTTTAACTTTACACATTTTAATCTGCATCGAGTTATATTAAAAAAATTATAACTTAATACAAAATCCAAACTCTTTGAAATATCAGGAACATTATGTGTTGACACATAGTGGAGTAAAATTCATTTCAAACAAATCTGCCATGAATGAGCGAAGTGCTCGAACCTTCTAATGTTCATCATGTTGAAAATTGAATCCAACTCTGCTGAACTGAACGTTATTTCACTCTTGCTTTATGGGTAGCAGAATTTCTTTAGATCAATCCTTGCGCTTTCTACAGTCTTTCAATTTTTCGCCTCGCAGCCTTTTCCTGTATCTTCAATCACAGAAAACGCCGCTTACGTAGACCGTCTGTATCCCGACAGCGGTTCTGTATTCAGTTCCTGACAGCCAGCATAGAGTTAATCTCCCAGATGAGGTTTCTGAGCTGGTCCATAATCGTCTTCAGCTGTTGGTTCTTCTGTTTAAGTTTCTGTGATAAAAATAAAAGAAACTGTTTTAAGCAGCCGTATCAGTTACATGCAGTGTTGGGGAGTAACTTCTACCTACACATGTGATGACTCTGACGTTATTCTTCAGTAATGTTGGTTAGCTCATCTGTTTTCAGGCTTATCAATTCAATCTTTAAAGCAATAGATCACCTCCAAAATGAAAATTGTGTCATCGTTTACTCGCCCTGGGTCATTCCAAACCTGAATGACACTCGAGAAGATTTTTTGAAAAATGTTGGTAACCAAAAACCAGTGGTACATATTGACTTATATTGTACAGATGCAAAACCAGTGGAAGTCAATGGGGACCGATGGTTTTCTGTTACCAACATTTTCCAAATATCTTCTGTTCTGCAGAAGTAAGTCTTTAATAGATTAAAACTATGACAAGATGGCGTGTAAGTAATGACAGAATTTTCATTTTAAAGGTGTACTATTCCTTCAAGTCTTCATTTAAATCTAGATTTTTTCTTTTAGATTTAGTTTTTGAGTATATAAAAAAACCCAAAACATATCTATATATGTATGTGACATTGAATCATGAATCCTGTTTTAGAATAGTGAGGTAAGGGCTTGACTACAGTTGTTCTTGCATTTGAAAGTCACTGATATGATATAAAAAGCACAATGATGTAAAACTACATTTGTAGTTATTTACAATCTTCTGCTACTTATAAAAGTGATGTCAGTTTCCAAGGAATACGTTGCAATCTTGTTTTATGACCACATGTCTGAACCCAACCTGACCAATCAGAAGACCACCTTTAACCCCACTGCCAATAGTCTTCGATCACTATCAGCATCTCAGGAATGCAAATATTTCCTTAAGTGACAACATTTGTGACACCGAAATACAATTCATTGTTCATGTCCAAGAGAATATAACCAATGTGCCAAATTCAGTGCATAAAGCTATAGCGCATGACAAAACTATATTGAACTTTCTACCTTTTACCGAATACTGGTAGTTATTCACAAAAAACGTAGTCACAATAATGACCATGACTGAACTGCATTAATAGAAGCCTGTAGCCTGGTGGGTTACAAGTATATAATCCACTTGACCACTTTAAATCGTCCATTTAAACTGACGCAATTCAACATCTAAAGCATACAGACAAGGTCAAGATGTGTACATGTTTTCAAACAAACAAAGAGCTGAAGATGTCTCATATGAGCACCTTTTCTGCTATAGGTGTTGTAGTGCATCAATGTTTTAAAAAAGAATGAGACCAGAAACAGCTTGTTAGAGTGACCGGGAAATTGTCAATGAAACTGCCTTGAGAACAGGATAGAAAAGCATCTCTGAAGCATTCTACAGGGAAAAAATACTCTTGAATCATAAAGCCTCGTGACAATGCACAAGTCACTTCCAGTGTAATAGTACAGCACTTGTTTACTCGGCACCTTAAATACAAACCTCTATTTAGATTCTGTTGGACTTGGCCATCTGTATCCCAATATAGCCCCAGTCTACCTATTTCAGATGAATAGCCCTGTTTCCATTGGGACAATGCACCGTGTCACAAAGCATTCATCATCTCCACCTTGTTCTATTGTTGGAATACTGTAGCTTGTGACTTCAGTTTACTACGGTGGCTACACAGCGCTCGATCTCAATCCAATACATCACCTTTGGGGTGAGGCGCGCCGTGTGAACGTGCAGCCTGTAAATCGGTAGAGGCTGTGCGACTGTATCGAGTCAACCTGACCCAACCACTAAGGAATTCTTCTAGTATGGACTTCATGAATCTTATGATGCATTTTAACTGTTCAAGAGGAAACATAATGGTTTGAGCAGAACTACGCACATGAATGTGAAGTCTGAGTGATTTTAGTAGCCTAATAAAAAATGTTTCAAATAAATTAAACACATTGTGGCCGAGGGCAAATTATTTTTCCGTTTGCAAAGAGATGATCATAACTATATAGAATAATAACTGTTGTCACAATTAAGGTGACATTAAACAGCATTTCAACACATTTACACTAAATGCCTTCAATGTACAAATAAATATGCAACATTTACACACAATTAAACTAGAAAACATCATCATTTAGTCTTTAACGGATCAAACAGTTACCAACAGCAGCATTTAAATATATTTTTAGTCTGTAAATTGCTTTAAAGATTCAGTATTATTTTCAAATATACTTGTATATATCTCTGCTGTCCTTCTGAAATCTCATATTTCGTGATTTTGCCAGAAACCATTATTATTAGTCACCCTTTATGTTTGTCACTGGGTTTTGGACATATTTAACCAATAAAAAGTGCTTGTTAACAGTATTTAATCATTCAAATAGTACAGTGTTTTTTTACATTTGCCAAAAATGATCACTGGATATTTCTAGAAAATAACATCACATTTGTGGAATGATCTGCCTGCTGCTACAAGATCAGCAGATTCTGTCGCCATCTTTAAGAATGAAAACACATCTCTTCCGTCAGCACCTGACCGATCATTTCTGATTTCTATATCTCTTCTACAATATCTAAAAAAAAATGCGTTCTTATTTAAGCTTAATAAACTAAACTTGGCTCTGTACACTGTAGTAGGCTTTGTGAGAGATGTTTTTATGGTTCTTATGCTTTTTGATGTCTAACGTTTGACCCAATTGCTTCCATTGTTTACTCAACTTGTAAGTCGCTTTGGATAAAAACATCTGCTAAATGACTAAATGTAAATGTTAATATAATCTCAAGCGACAAACTACAGTGAATCATTTTTTCAAACAAAAGCATCCAAGTGAAAAATAAATCAGATTCAATTGTCAAATGAAAGGGTGGATGTTTAGATTGTATTAGTAGTATGAGAAGAAAAACATGAACCTACAATTTTTTACAAAGTTTATGCATCAACTGTAAGGTGTTAATACCAATCTTACTATACTTCCTGTCCAAACAGAGTCTAAATGAAGTTCTCTATTACAAAACTGTTGATACACATTCCAGTTGTAAACAATTCATTACGGTAAAAACTGCACCGGATGTCGTGTGGATTCTTTCTGGATTGCTGACCAGAAGCAGTAAATCACCTCTAGAACAAACCTTAACAAAACCCTCTTCGTTCAACCTGAAAGTCACACTTTTGATTCTGCCTGCTAGATCGAAACACACAGCTATAGAGAAACCGTGGTGGCGGAATCAGCAGAAAGAGGCGATCCGGCTGAGCTCCTGTCTAACACCATTAAGACACAATAAAGGTAGAGAGTATAAGTGAACAAGTCCCAGCTGGTATGGAGTAGCACCTGGAAAGACCACTACATTGATCGCTACAGCCTCGCTTCTCTTAACAGGCGAGGCTGGGTCAGCATGGATCACGATGGTGGCAGGAAGAGAGTCTAAAGCACCCGTCGAACATTTTGAACAGGAGTCCTGAGGCTAGCTCAGAGGACCGGAAACTGTCGAGAGCGAGAATCTTAATCGTGATGTTAGCTGGGATGAACTGAGCCTGTGATCCAGCTGCCTTTCAACAGTCAACCTCTTCGCTTCTTTTTCAAGAATTTTATTAACTATGTATTACACATGTTGTATGTATGTACTTTAATTATGACCTAAGTGTTGCTAGAACCTTGCTTTACCAGTTACAGTAACACTCTGCAGGACATCTATTTTCTATATAAGGCGTATTTTCTACTTATGTCTATAAACATTGAGATGGCTTAAGCAGAAGACAACCAGAACAGAGAAAACTTTGATACGGCCAGTCAGTCCCAGACTCAAACATGGCATCTCATTTTACCTCTCCCTTCATCTGATTCTCTCATGGACTCGTGACAAGATCAAAGCAGCCGCTCTCCGTAATGCGTGCAGAGGGAAGAGTTTTTGATCAAATGCAGACTTATTAAAATTCAAGTTTGCTCAAATTCGCTGTGTTTTAGACTCTTGACTGACAGCTGGATGACGTTCTAGCATCAGTGCACCATTTTGCAGAATGAGAGTAGTCAAAACTGAGAAACTCAAATTAGTCTCTGAGGTCTGAGAGAATACAAAAAGATCTAATAAAAGAGAGTTCTGTGTTGAGATCCAGGGCTCAAATTACAGTTTAAACATTTTTGTTATATTACACTGAATACAAATGTTGAAAAATAATCAATTAAAAAAACTTAAAATTAGATTTGAACAATAAGATCAATGTGATACACTTTTTTTTAGCCAGTGTTTTCTAAAACAGTTTTTAGATTTAGTTTTACAATGCTTCTTTGTTTAATAACCCTTCAGACAGAATGTTTTATAATGTTTTACAGCAAAAAAAAAAGAGTTGAAATTCAACGCTGGTTCACTTTCTATGAATCAATTCAAAACACTGATTCAAAGATTCATTTGCATCATCTCTTGCATAATTTGCATCTACTTTCCAAAAATTGCTATTTGTCAAAAATAGTTTTACGTAAGGGGGTCAATGACATATAATGACATATAAGGACCGCTTATGATGTGGTATGACCAATAAATATTACACTTACAAGTTTACTACTAATACTAGTATGCTTACTACAGAAACTTAAGAATATACTTGAATTTTACACAAATATACTTACAAAAATGTAATTGAGGTATTCTTATTTTTTGTAGGAAAATCAACAATATTTAAATATTTTTTATCTTTTTATCTTAGTCACATGACCAAAAACACTGGTAACTGCATTCCACTGACAGTAGATCAAAACAAATTCCTCTTTCCGTCTTTTTCAGCATGGATAAAAACCAACATAAAGCTTAATGTGTCTTAAATTGAACTAAATAAAAAAATAAGTATATATTAATTCTGCGGCTGAAATATGAATATCTGATTATGCTAGTGAATGGTAGAATAATAATTAACATAATATAAATTCATTACTTAACCAAACTCAAAGATTTTAAGATAAATCATGGTCGCACACATGACATGGCCAACTCATGTACATGGAAAACCACTAAAATCATCTAAAATTTATTTAAAAAAATGTATTCTTCATTTATGCATACACTGCATTCTTAATGTTTGGATAATTTATATTATTAACAATTAATATTATAATTTCTTTCTTTCAAAACTGGCCTGTCGGAAATCCTTATACCTCATTGACCCAAACATAAAAAATTAAACATAGAATATTACCAAAAGAGGGAAAAATGCATAGAGATCTACATTTCTTCTCTTTAAGCACTAATCCAGTCTGATCAAAGCACGTCACATTTCAAACGACAGAATTCAGCCACAAAAACTCAGATAAAAATGTAAAAATGTCTGCAGAACAAGCCTTCATTATAAAAGCTGTTTGACCTTGGATGCCACACGGCTAATCCGCCTCGTCTCTCTCGGCTCATTTCTGCGTTTCTGCTCGCTCAGATTGAACAGGAATTACTAGTGTAAATGTCTGGGAGTGAAGCGAGGGGATTACACTGATTGAAGAGCGAGGAGGGTTGTACCTCATTCTAATCCAGGTGACATCATCCCCTCCCTGACGCAACCCTAGCAGGCTTCTGAGACCTGGTTATCTGAAAGCACCTGCACAAAAACACGAGTCTTCTCTTTGAATTGGCCCACAACTCGACTTTTTGAAATAGAGGAATTGATGTGGACGGAGCGTTCTTTTTGGCCACTGCAGGACATGCAAAAGCTGAACTCGCTTCATCAGCTGTTTATTTTGATCAAAGCTAAAGCCAGATGGCCCCGCTGTGTGTGTTATATGAGAGGACTGCTGATGGCACGAATGCAGAGAATGTTGAGTGACAGAAGTCTAGAAAAAAATAAAACTGCCCCAAACGGCTTTTTCTAAGCAGAAAAGAAACTAAAGCCTTTGACGGAGCTTTAGATAGTACAAGACGGTTATAACCAATGGTGCGGGACGGCACGTGCAAATGTTGAATACTTAGTGTTTGAGCGGGCATGCTGCTCTAGCAAGCACCATAAAAAAATCTATATTTCCTATATGTTATTAAAAGTGCGAGCGGCAGTAAAGTCCACATGTGAAATGTCAAAAGTATTGAAGGTTGTCTTCATTGATTACCGCTCCGCTCCACAGCATTTTTCAATCTCTTAACCCCAGACCGCTGTCAGCCGGGGCTATTGATTGTGTTGTTTATTGTTACTTTGTTTACAGTGCTTGTATCAAGCCTCCATGACCATTTCCAGCCCACTCTCCCTGCTACTATAAACACCTGCGTACGTAAGTAGGCCGCCTCCTGCATTTACATAAACCGAGCTGGTTGCAAATGATTTGCAAATGATCTCCTTCCCTCTCTCATTATTTTTGTTCCACTAGAGCGATTCATAAACAAAATCCTAAACTCAATTAAACACACAATGTTCAGGTTGAAAAGTTCATTGGATCTTCAAAGCGGCGTTTCGAAGCGGAGCTAAACGGCGCGCTGTGTGGCTGGGGAGGTGGGGGTGGACGGGTTGATGGAGGAATAAAACGGAAGCAAAGCTCATCCCGCTGCGATGAGACCGAGATGGCAATGGAGGGAGGAGACCTCCACGGATCAGAGGTGAAGGATGTTGTAGAATGGAGAAGTAGGCGGAGCGGGAGGGATGATGGAACAATGGTACCTACTTTGAGAAACCGAAACCTAATGGCAACTTTCATGATTCAAGATTTAAGACTTGAAATCTTTATTGTCATCTTTTCCGCATTTTATGGTACTATGCGAAAACAAAATAGTAGAGTGCAACATTTCCTTTGATGGTTGTTTGGTTGTGTGGTCATCCACAGTTAAGAACCTGGGTGTGTTTCTAGATAGCAGTCTGTTGTTTGATAGTCACATCTCAAATGTGTGTCGTACAGCATTCTTTCATCTCAGAAACATCTCTAAAGTAAGCCAAATGCATTCTGCTTTAGACGCAGGGAAACTTATTCATGCATTTATCTCACGAATTGATTATTGTAATTCATTGTTGGGGGATCTCCTGCGACGCTTCTGAATAATCTACAATGCAGCAGCCAGAGTGCTCACAAGATCAAATAATGTTTTTATATAAATCCAATTCTGTTATCATAGCACTGGCTGACTATAAAGTTCTGAAAAGACTTCAAAATCCTCCTCATAATTTATAAAGCATTGAATGGTCAAGTGCCCCAGAATCTCTGTGAACTATTGTCAGATAACAATCCATCGAAGCTCCGGTTCTTCTCCGGATGCTCTTCCCATTTCAACCAAACACTCGTGATGATGGGTAGTCCACGTGATGGCAACTTTAGCCACACCCTACAACCCCGAGGGAACCTGAAGACCTCAGTCCAAGCTCAGGTTATGGCCTGATGCTCTTCCCAGTGCAGCATGACACTCGGGATGATGGTTAATTCACCTGATGACAACTACAGGCACAACCCACAGTCATCCAGAATAATACTGGACAGACCTAAATATCTCTTTTTTCTATCCTCACTAGTTCTTTTCACTAACCAGCCCGGCAATTTATTTCCAATGAATTTCACAGTTGACTTCAGTGGGTCCTCTCAGTGGGAACAGTGCTATTTTAATATGCCAGAGGAGAACTGGTTCTCCCGGTTGAGTTTGGCCTCTCCCAAGTTTTTTGTTTGTACACTCTTATACAAATATACTGTATATTACTAGTGTAGTTTTGATTCCTTGCCACTGTTTCTCACTGGGAGACCGCTGATTTAGTTTAATCCATAAATATAAACATCTTGCGTTTAAAAACATACATGCACGTTAACATAATTTAACAAATTTCTTTCCGCGCGTTTTGGTATTATTGCAAAATGTTTTGGTATATTGAAATTTTAGGCTCCCAGTCCTGAAAACAATACGTCTTAAGGGTTAATTTTTCGAAATTGAGATTTTTACATCATCTGAAAGCTGAAGAAATAAGCTTTCTATTGATATATGGTTTGTCAGGATAGGACACTATCTGGCGGAACAACAACTGTTCACAAAACTGGAATCTGAGGATGCAAAAAAATATTGAGAAAATCACCTTTGAAGTTGTTAATCTGAGGCACTGTAGCAAATCATCCACTCACAGAAAAATTCATACATGTATTTCATACATTTACAGTAGGAAATTTATAACAAATCTTCATTGAACATGATCTTTACTTAATGTCCTGTTATTTTTTGCATAAAAGAAAAATCTGTCATTTTTACCCATGCCATGTATTTTTGGGCAATTACTAAAAATGTTCCCGTGCTTCTTATGACTGGTTTTGTTTTCAAGGATCACATATTTAAAAAAATTATATAACTCAATTAAATAAACTTAAATTTAATAATTTATAGCCTCTGACAATCCACTGACATTGCTGTACATTGCATAGCGAAAAACTTCATGTATCTCAATACCGTATATTCTCATTAATTGTTCCCCTAGTATTATTTTTATTATATTTTAATTATGATGTATGTTAACCTGCTTTGCAACAATGAAAATTGTGAAAAGCGCTTTATAAAATAAAATTGGAATGAACTGCATTTTCTTTGGAATAATGCAGAATGACGAATCATTCACAATAAGACCTAGAAAATGTATTGAGACAAGAAACAAAATAAATATTAACTTTCAGTTGATAAAACAACAAAAGTTTTCTTTAGAAGACAGATCTAGTGATTCCTAATCAGGCATGTCTTTACATCTTTTTTTAGAGCAAACTCTTTCATCTCCTCTCAGACTGTCTGGAGCTTATTACATCTGCAATGAGCGCATTCCCAGACAGCATAAAGGAGAGATGAGCAATAGAAATCTTTAAGGGAAAGTGTAGCTGTAAATCCATTTTAAAGCCCAAACAGAGAGATGTAATTTTAGCCTCTTGGTTTCTTATGGGAGACGGTAGAAACTTTGGATTTGGCTGAGAAGACAAAAAGGCCTTGTTTAAAACCAAATCACATTCCCTCACGGGTAGCAAGCCAGAAAAAGAACTTATCCAAGAGCGGTGTCGGTTCATATTTGTGTCATGATCTATGGAGGGTGAATCTTTGTAATCGGATAACTGATATTGTGGGGAGTGACTGTGACTACACTATAAATGTGAAGCGTGTCATTTCTGTGTCAGAATTTAACAGACTTAAAAAAAATATATGTTTCAGTAAATGTTTCAAATCGTCATTTCCCACTAATATTTTTGCCCTTACAAAATAATGTCAAGTGTGCTATAAGTATACTTTCAGTCTTGCATGTCAGAAAATAACTAAGTAAAGAAACCTTTGTAAGATATTTTTATAATCTATAATATGTACTGTATAATATTATAAAATATAAAATCATATTCAAATACACTAAATTTCTGTGTATTTAGTGTGTTATAAGTTGCCCATGCATGTAGTAGACAGGTGAATAGAATTTAAAGTGTGTCAGAAAAAAAGATGCATCCTATCTAAAAGCATATGCTCACCCAGATCTGCCTGAAACCACACCCCCACATATCTATGTCAGACCACCCAAATGTATACGCAAATAAGGTGGGGGTACCTGTCGTACAATTGCTTTGGAACCTGATGTTCCAAATATGGTAAGAGGCGTTACATTTCTGTCACACGCTTGCAATATTCGACCAATCACTACGCACTGGTTAACCGGCCAATCATAGCAAACTTAGCATTTCAGAGCGATGAGATTTGTTAAAAATCTGCTTGTTCAGCGAGGCGGGGCAAAGAGGAGATACAAACATGCAGAGTATGTTGAAAATACAGCGTTTTTAAACCTTAAATTGTGTACACACGTTGCATTACATCTAAAACGAACCATAATTTTCGTTTTAGCCGGGTCAAATGACCCCTTTAAAGAATAATTACAAGTATACTGTACTTGCAGCATTCAAAGTACTAAACTAATAGTTTACTGAGAGTATACTTTAAAGTGTACTTCATAAACTAAAGAATGTGCTTCTAGTATTGAACTAGTAAACTAACAGCATACCTGTAAGTTCACTAATATGGTTTTTCGGGAGACGTGCGTATCTCATAAACATTATTGTTGCTGTTAACTTTTGACATTTCCACCCCACCAAACATGACGCGGCACAAAACGAAATGTGATCGGTTGTTACTTATCAGTCGGATGGCCTGTTGGGCGATGAAAAGCAGCCAAAGTTCAGTGAGACTACACTTGAAACTATTCGTACGCTTAAAAGTATACTTTTATAACCTGAAAGGAAGCAAATTTAGTCCCTAGTAGTACTGAAATGTTAAACTTTTTAAATTTCACGTTTACTACTAACACTAGTATACTTACTACAGAAACTTAAAAATATACTTGAATTTTGCTGAAATATACTTCTACAGCATTTAAATATATTTTTAAAATCACTGGTCACTGTGTTCCACTCACAGTAGGTCAAAACAAATTCCTCTTTCCTTTTTTTCACCTGGGGTTAAAACCAACATTAAGCTTAAAGTGGCTTTAATTTCCTGTTGAAATGCTTACACAGCCATCACATGTAAAAAAAACATAATTATTTGTACATGGGTACGAAGTAACAACACGAAAGCAAACACCAATTCCTCAACCTGAAGAGCAACGAACCGCCACAAAACATTTTCTATTTCCAGCGTGACCCTTTTTCGTGCCCTGAGCATGCCGAGCCTTCCTCCCTGACCTGGCGTGCACCAATTAAAACGCCTCTGGCCGGCAAACCTGCTCTAATGGATGACATATGAACTGACTAACCATGTGGAGAATTGAGTGGCTCCCGTGAGCGGTGCCGTCTAACGCGTGTGCGCATGCAGACTACGAACCCGCCTCATTATGGGCTCGGCGTGTTTGTTTAGCAGAGCGTTGCGGCCCCTCAGCCCCAGCCCTGCTCCGGAGATAACAGTGAGCGCTTGTGCCGCTGCATACGGTGTCCTGCCTTCTGAGAGGGCTACTTGAAATTACAAACATTCTCCTCTCACATTTCTCACTTTCTCATTTGAATAAAGAGGACAGACGGGGTAATTAACAGGGTAATAAAAAAAACATCGAAGGGGCGAGGGAGGTAGAAAGAGCGAGAGAGAGCGTAGAGGGGGGAAAGAAAAGAGTAGTGGAGAATAAATGAGAACAGCCATCTCTCCAAGGCCTTCTTAATGAGCTGTGACAGGAATTTATTAACAGTTAGAGCAGTATTCAATCAAAGCGCTTGCCTGCACGAGTTGACAGTGCCTCGACTACAGTGGACCTTTGGATGGCCTCACACATCCATGGGTCCCCGAGGGACCTGGAGACTTGCATCAGAGCAGAGACTCGAGTCAAAAAGTCGGGGTCGACAGGCTCAGAGGAGGCACTGTAAATGGTACTCTGGAGTTGGTTGATGGATATTTCCCAGTTTACGTCAATGGCCGTTAGACATTTGTGCTGTTGTTTTGCACTCCAAATTGCATTGAAATTTACTGGATTCATTTCTGGGACGCTAAAATACCCAGTTCATTCCACCTCAGAGATTTGGCTTCAAATGAAACAAGGTTGGCTAATGAAAGCTACATAAAACTTTCCACAACGCGTACAAGATGTGTGGAGATAGATCAGTCACCGTGATGAAGGCCACTCTCTGACACTATAGACTGCAGGGCTATTATTCAACCGAGCCCTGACAAACAGCAATTACCCCAATCGACAGATAACGAGAACGGGGTGATCATTCAGAGACAGGACGTCCCATAAAGCAGCGGGGCATTACCATACTAACACCATACATCTCTCCACAACTTCACCAAGTTGAGGAGCTCCATTCAGTAAATCACGCATGAGCACCACCGGCATGGCGAATGATGGCACTCAATCAACAGGACGATGGAATGACTTTATTACAATGCGCAACTTATCACACGGTAAGATGAGTCAGACTGCCACCATTATGTTTCAACAAACTGACCTGAGAGCTAATTTTGAATCATCTGAGGCCTCATTACTTTCACCACCACGTCCATTTCTGTCTGTTCATCCATCCGTTCATTAATTACAGTGTGATTCTTCAATTAGGGGAACTTTTTTGCCCCCAGTATGATTTTTAATAAAAATATCTTAGACAAATCTGTCATACAAAAGATTTGAAGGGCACGTTAGAAGAGCTTTCATTTTTCATTGTGTCTGGTAATTAATTTATGTAGACTTTCTATAGTCAATATACAAAATAAATCACTTGCACTGTTTACACTCTTAAAAAAGGTGCTTCATGAGGTTATTTGATGCCATAGAAGAGATTTTTGGTTCCATGAATAACCTTTAACATTTGAAGATTCAGATTATGAAAAAGTAAGAAAGAGATGGTTCTTTAAAGAACCTTTGACTGAATGGTTCTTTGTGGAACCCAAAATGGTTCTTTTATGGCATCGTTGTGATTTTTAAGTGTACATGTTTTTTTTTATCATATTACACAAAAGCTAAAATATACACTACCAGGAATATTAAAAGTATTTAAAAATTATACTTAAGTGATAGTACAGATAGATACTGAGGGACAATTTTACTCAAAATATTGAAAGTCAAAATATCAAGACAAAATCGTGCTGAAGTAAAAAGTACAATATTAAATTGTACTAAGGTATTAAAAAAGTAAACGTAACAGCAAGAATTTAACTAATTAATGAATTATAATTCATAACATCTATATAGCGCTTTTCTGTGTACTCTAAGGGCTTTACAGGGAATGGGGGAATCTTCTCTTCTGGTTTCATAAAAAACTTTTTTTTGGGGGGTCGCAAGGCCTACGAGGGCGGGGTCACAGGATGATTTCCAGATTATTATTTTTTATTATAAATAGCGTATGTAATCAAGAAGTGTAACAAAATATAAAAATATGAGTTCAGATAAAAATAAAACCAGGCAAATAAAAACCCATCAGCCATAGGAATTTCCTCACATTTGATCATGACACATTAACCACATTACCCAACCGCATTAGGTAAGGCGCAACAAGTTCATTTACATCACCACATCAAATAGTTCCATGTGCATGCAGATCATTTTTCAGGCTTTAAGTTTAGGTTTAGGTAAGGTATCCTTATTAGTCGAAATGAAACAGTAAAGTAATGAGTAAATAACTGTAAAACAACTTTATGTTAGAGTCTTTAGTGCCCTTTTGTGTTGTCATAATGCGCGTTTGGGTATAATAGGTGCATGTGTGCATTTGCGCGCAACGTTTGTATCCTTTAACCTCCGAGGATAATGGGGGTCTCAACTCCCTGGCACTGTTATTTTGGGGTCACGGGCTGAAAGGTTTGGTATCCCCTGCTTTCGAGAATCTTTGACTGAAGGGTTCTTTGTGGAACCAAAATGGTTCTTGTATGGCGTCGCTGTGAAGAAACTTCAAAGCACTTTTAGTTTTAAAAGTGTATCACACACATTATTCCAAAATACAACTGAAGTTTGATCAATATCATATTCACATTTGTATTCGCAGTGATAAATGTCTAAACCGCATGAAACAGAAGTTCATTTTGCAAGAAATCTAATTGAAAGATCACCATCGTATATCCAAAACACTCCCTCTCTAAATCTTGAACATACCAGATTCCTTCTGCATTAACTCCATCCATCCACTACATCCATCTATAGCATCTGATCTCTCTATAGATCCCAGATTCTGTGCACAATCCATTTACACATTCCATCAATCCCTCCATTACTCCATCAATCCACCGCAGCCCGTATTCCGGCGTCCCACGACTTTCAGTACAGCTGGCTGCTGCCACACATGCAGATGTTGTAGAGCTGTATCACATCTGCTCGCCACATTCTGATGCAACCTTGACCTCCCTTGAGTTTGACGTTCCTTATTCCCCAGCATGGTCTCCTCATCCAGCGTGTTATTTGCAGCTGGCTATTTGGCCGGCGAATGGCTCCAGGGCCCTCGTCGCCCGAGCATTTCCCTGCCGCCTGCCTTTCAAGAGCACGCTGCCGTTTTTAATAAGGCCTGCTTGACGGCAAAGAAGAGTGTGGAAAGAACATCGCCCTATTAGGGTGAGATCGTTTCGATTCTGCTGCGAGAGAGTCAAGAAATCTCTGCTCGAAAGTCATCGGGTCAGTTTTCAAACACCACAGCTTCATTATAAGAGTGAGTGCTGCAAGTATCTTTCTACTGTTTTAATGAACACTGTCAACAGATCTAGAATAAGATCTTTGCTCTTGGTTTTTATTTATTTTACTAACCTTGTTAACTTCCAGCACTTCTCTTCTCTCTTCGCTGGCTGCACGCATCTGACTGACCACACGGTCGTCTTGTTTAGAGCTGTCGTCTTCTACGAAAGGAATAAGTTGCTGAAAAAGAAAGACGTATACAATGAATTCATATCAGATCCAAATGGAAATTCTTTCAGTATTTACTAATCCTCTTGTCATTTCGAACCTGTATGACTTTCTTTCTTCTGCAAAACACAGAGGAAGACATTTTAAAGAACGCTGGTAACCAAACAACATTGGCACACATTCACTTCCATTTTATGGGCACAAAACCCCCAAGACAGTTTTCAAAATATCTTATTTTTGTGTTCCACAAATGAACAAGGTCCATACAGGTTTTGAACAGCATGAGGGTGAATAAATGAACTTTCATTTTTGGGTGAACTTTCAAGCAAAATGAGCACACATTTAATTGTGTGGGCGGAGTCTAATCCATTTGCTAAGTCTGGTGGAGGTTGGAAAAAGTTGCAGAACCTGCTTTCCTATTGTTATTTTAGATCAATTTATCCAAAAGACTTTAATATAATAGTATGCAATAAATAGTATTGCCTGGAATGCCCTCCCCATAAAAACAAAGATTGAAGTGTCTTCCTCAAAGGAACAATGATGATACGGGATCACTGCAATTCTCCAGGTCATGAATTCTCCCCCTTCTGGGGTTTAAACCGCGAACCTTTATACTACTAGCTACCACAACCCACAGGGCATTTCTGAGCTAGTTCAAGTTCATATATTTTTAATGGAGTTCAGCTGTAGCTAAAGAAAGGCACCTTGCAAACCCCACCAATATAAAACAAGCAGACTGTAGAGTATACATTTGATGATTTGCTCGCTCTAAGCAACCTAGTTTCTTCGTCTTTAATAGACATAACAAAATGCATACTGTGGTGAACAAAGAAAACATGAATTTTTATAGCTAAATTATCACTTTAAACACAAGTTTTTGAATTATGGTTAAGCTGTGACATTATCCAATTACAAAACTAACCATCAATGATAAAACCTTCAATGGTTTGAGCTTTGTGCAAAAGCTGACTGTAGTGCCCGCGTGGCCGCGTCGTTCAATAGTCTCTCAAATATAAAAGAGCTTAAGAGATGAGATTGTAAGGTTTTAACAAGCTGGTGAAGCCACAGTAAATGGAACGATGCATAATGCAGGAGGCTTTTAAAGATAGCCTTCACAGAGAAATCCAAAACACCAAACCGTAGGTTTAAGGTCTTACAATACAACTGCAATCTATCCTATTCTGTCTGAAAAAACTTCAAATCACTCATCGGGCACTGCTCTTTGAGGCCCTCAACAGCCTTTGACAGAATCTGTGTAAAGGGAGACTAGAAGAATCTTAAAAAGAATCTCATCAAATTTTGCTATTCATTTTTGCGTTTAAGACAATGCCTCAATAAATTTCCACCAACATATGCTGTCCGAGATCCTTCAAGTGCTATATTCTTTCGTGAGATTCTATCATTCTTTGACCTTGCAGGATAGACAGTGGCTTGCCTGGAACCAGATCATGGTCTCCTTGGTTTAACATCACAGTGACACCTGCTGGTGTTTTGCAGGAGGAATCAGTGAAGCTAGTGAAGAAAAACACCCGAGTTTCTCTACTTGGAGGTGAAAGTCAGCTCTATTTTCTATGAAATTTGACATAACTTCTTTAAAAAGGACTTTCTAATACTGTAAACAACTGCATTAAGGGATACTTCAACCAAAAATGAAAATTCTGTCCTCATTTACTAACCTACGAGTTGTTCCAAATATGTATAAATGATTGTATTATGATGAACACAGAGAAAAACAATAGGAAGAATGTTTATAACCAAACAGATCTTGCCCCCCATTGACTCCCAGAGTGGTTTGTTCTGAAGACATTTTGAAGAATGTTGGTCAGCAAACAGTTCTGGGGCACTTTTGACTACCATTGTATTTTTTCCTACTATGGTAGTCAAAGGGGGGCAAAATCTGTCTGGTTATAAGCATTGGAAGTTATAAGTTTATCGGAACAAAGACATTTATAAAGGTTTGGAACAACTCGTAGGTGAGTAAATGATGACAGAATTTAAATTATTGCGTGAAGCATCCCTTTACTGCAGTTGTTTACTGTATTAGAAAGTCATTTTTAAAGTTGTTAAAGGTGAGTAAATTATGACAGAATTTTCACTTTTGGGTAAAAGGATATTGTTGTTATCTTTAAAAATTGTAACCCGATTTATGTTATATTCTTGCATTCCATAAATATGCAACATGATGCTTCCATACATTGACTGTCAATATATAAAATAATTTAATGTATATTTAAAAATATATAGAATATATTGTTAATATATTACATTATATTAAAATTAATTTACCAAAAATATATTCACTTGTTCAAATATGAAATGAATTAATAAAATATATATAGCATTATGTTTCCCAGAATATTCCCATATATTTTTTTGTCACTGACTCATAGCGAACTATATAATCATTAAGCAAGAGGTAAACGACACATTACCAGTAATTTCAATTTCATAAATCTCATCATTCAACAAGATTAAGATCTTAGTAGATCTTTCATTCTTAAACACATAACAGTGAACCGCTTTAAATGATGTATCATTTCAGCAGGCAACAGAAAAAGAACGGCAGTCATTCTGAATTCAGCATAATCACTCATATTTTGTGGGTCTGCGGTTTCCAAAAAACAGACCTTGCAGGCTTTCGGCTGTCACATGCCAACGGAGAAGCAAAAAAAGGAAAATTTGATCATACGAAATGCAAGGGAAATAAAAAAGCCCCTGGCAGATTTGTCAAGGAAGCGATTGCAGAAAACCACAGGCGCAGCGGAGAGAGAGAAGCTGGAACGGGAGGATTGAATTAATTAGCTTTACGCTCTTTAGGTCTGACGAATTCCAAAAGAAAACAGCGACACAATACCATCCTTGAGCCAGACTCACATCGAGTTTCCAAGGAAGAAACCACCTGTTGGCAGTAAGTGTAGTAGAAGAGGGCCAGTTAGTTAATATAACACAAACAACACATTACTCAAGGCCCAGGCACTGAAAGATGGATGCGGTCTGCCAGCTGACTGAAATAAATGATTCTGCGCAGTTCACTGCAGTTGATTACTTTGAGGGAACTGAAGTGGATGGAAAAAGTGAGGTGGTAAATGAAATGACATGGCTATTTCGCTTTCCTCATAGAGGAAATTCCACTGTTGGGAGCCGGTGATTGCTTGCTTTGGAAAATGCTGACACGAGGGAATTTGCCAGCTCTTCATTACCAAGCACTGCAGATAATTAGCCAGGTGATGAGGTAATGCCACCGACTCCATTACAGCACTTCCTGTTTAGAGAGAAGAAGTTACGGGAGCGCGAAGAACACCTGAAATCTAAGCAAGAGAAGCAGTGCCAAAATAAACAGCCTGCGAGCACAGGGGCTTTTTCTGCTAATGAGAAGGAAGAACCTGAATTTTCAACTCTCAAGGCTGTTGTTCATACCCTCTGGTTGAAGTTACAGCAGATCTAATGACTTTTTCCACCGCTGTCTTCAATAAACGAGAAAACCTTGCACGAATGACTGGTTTGAACGACTCAACAGACCAATTGTACGCTCGATCCAATTCTAAGGGGGGAGTTCGCTGAGAATTGACTGCGGTAACTAATAGAGTTGTTTATTTGAACACATAGTCTGTGCCGTTTTTGAAACCCGACTCATTAAAGGAATATGCAAAAGCGACCAAAAAATAGTGCTGAACGCAAATTGCTTTTTAGGATGAAGACACATTCTAAGACAAGCATCACGCTAATAGAAAGAAAGCATGTTTGTTATGAAAAGAATAACATTGAATTACCGTACATGCACATTGGCACAGTGCTCAACCAGTAGCAAGTTGGATTGTTCGGGGAAGGAGAATAAAATCACTGTTTAAATACACATTTAGGTGATTAAATCACATAGTCTGCCCAAGTCATATTTGAGATACAGTCTTCCCATCAAAGCTCCCGTTTAAACATTTTTTTTAAATCCTCCAGATGTTCTGTGGCCTGCTAACCCTCAGAAGCCAAAGTAACACTTAAGAAGATCTGAAAAACATACGTTCTTAAAAAGCTTTTTCTTAACAAATCCAGACATGACGTCAATAAAAGCTTATTGGGTGACCGACTTGGAACGAATCACTAGATCACTTCAACGCTTCTGTGAGTCCAAGACCAATGTTTTTCAAGAATCTTTCCCTAACTACTACTTGAAAGGAATTAAAAAAGTGCTTTGGGTTGAGATTTCACAATGCGCACTAATTAAAAGTTTGTAGGCAAATGCATGTTGTGAATGTAAAGTAATCCCTGATGTACAAGATCAAATGAACCCACTTCTGACTACCCAAGCTGTGCATAAAAAAATACACTCACATAAGAAGAGCTGAAAAATTGACTACATTTCTGCTAGACTTGAAAACTTCATACAATAAGAAAAAGACAATCAAGAGTACAAGTAACTCCAAAATGAATATTATGTCCTAACTAACTCTCATTTAAACTTCTTCTGTGTGTGTTTTTTATGAACTATCCTTTTAAAAAGAAACCCAACGCTTTTTGATCCTGGATGGTTAACCATGACTTAAAGAGGAAGAGAGAGAGAGATAGGCACTCACCTCAGGTGGTATGGTGTCAATAGCAGCACAATTCTCATTGCATTTGTCATAAACAAGACGTAGCTTCCGGAAAAGTGCAGACAGCATCCGCAAGTGTTCCTGCAGTTTTCCTAACCGGTCCTGATGAGTGTTGGGATGATAGGTCACTCCATTCGGGAGCTGAGTGAGAAGACATGGACAAAGACAGTTGATCAAAGCAGACAGATACCGACACGTCAGGAAACATCTCAAGATCTTTAGATGCGTGAATGTCTTTGATGGAAGGAACTAACTTGCATGTTCCTCAGCAACTGAAAGATCTCCATGGTTCTTAAGACGATGTCCTGTACCGTCTCTTGCCCGATCCGGCATAGTGAAGCTGTGTTCACATCCCGTTGCCCGGGAAACGAGGCCAAAGGAGGGGTTGTCATGGGGACAATGAAAAGCAGGCACTGGTGGCTAGGTGGCTATTCGGCAGGACTTTGGGGCATGTCTGTTAACAATATAAATATATATTATTGCAAGTAAGTATATGAGAAATTATTGTGAAAAATGAAGCGCGCGTGCATCACACCTTTTGACATTATCGATATAAAACCCAACACGAAACATATACACAAAATATGATTAACGCAAGTAAAAACGTACAATATAAGACGTGCATTACACGTAGTGAAATAATATTTAGCTTTACACTGAGGTATTGCCATCAAAGCTATCAAAGCGCAAAATATAAACCCTTATGAGTTAACAGGTACGTGAAATAAGCACATACGTCATTTCTTAATATCAATTTCAAATCGTCAAACCGTTATAACACAAGAGATGTTTAAATACCTTTTGTACTTTGTTAGTCTTGTTGACAACACGTCATTTTTCCGGGCTGTGATCTCGTCTGAGGATATCATCGCGAGAGTTTACAGTCCTCAGACACTACACTGCACGGACTGTTTGGCGTGTGACATCGAACTACCGCGATAGCTATGCTTTCGAATACCTCTCGCGGTATTTTGAAGTCATGCGCGGATCTGCCGCAAGAAGTCGAAAGATCACTCTTATTTTCTTTCATCGATTCCGTTTTTATTTTGTTGGTATTTTAAATGGCTTTAAGTGTCCTGTTTATTCACACTTTATTTTTTTAAAGCAAACATGCGCAGGGCGAGTACTATTGTAGATGTGGGTATACCGCGCCATCTAGTGTACACTCTATTCTGCCCTTTTTGTTATAGGAATGGTGTTTCAATAAACCTTATTTTGCAATATGGTGTTAAAGATGTATGCGTTAACTGTGGATTTTTGTACTGTATCGAGTGACCTTTGGTTTGTTTCTATACCATTATGACCATTATTAATACCTATAGAAAAATGTATCAGCTGCTGTGTAGCCTATACAGCACATTTCGAGTGAGTCGTGCTGTTTGATTTTTGTTCTTGGAAAAACAAAGATAGACATTCATACTGAAACAATCAGTGTGCTTTTACATAACAGCTAAAAAATGAATCATTGAAACCTTTTAACCTCCGACTCTGTGATCGGTAACATTGATCTCAAGAAGAGGCTGGTTTTGTGGACTAGTTTTCTAGTCCAATTTTCAAAGAAAATGCATTTGCAGATAATTTGCCATCTTTGGCTCACAATGCGGTCAGTTCTTTCATTACAACCCTGAGTAACATTGTTTTTCAGTACAGAAAAGAAGAGAAAAACATGCACTCATATACAACAACCTATTGTTTGATATTTTTATGGCTTGTAAAGCCACATAGAGAGTAAAAACTGATCAGGTCACAAAGTACCCTTTGCCAAATGCAGAAGAAGTTCTCACACAAAAAGGTCAAAGATCAGTAATATGATTAACATACTGTACAGTATGCACAATTGTTGGCTAATAATTATACCTTTAAGGACCGTGTGAGTGCTCGTAGGTTGGAAAAATACAGTACATTAGGCTACATCATCAAAGTTTTCTTTACTGATACAGCGAGAGAAAAACATCTAAATGCAGAAACATAAAATGGCACAGAAATCCAGTATAACAAATGCATTTATAATCTCGCTCTATTATGTACTTGGACATGGCTCAGTGCAGTTAAATTACTATTTTTGAAACAAAAGTAACCAAACAAAGTTCCATTTTATGAGGCTGAAACAAGATACTACAGACATTTAACAACAACTAAACACTAAAATAAAGACTAAAATACCTTTCCTTAGTTAAAGACTGTATTTGGGATACTCCACGAAATCTAAATAATATCATATTTGCCAAATTATCCAGTGGATAATCCAGGCTACAGAAACAATTTACAGATTCTCCTGTCAAAATTAGTGATAGCAAACACTATACTGTATATTCACCAATATGGTTTGAATTATTTTATAGATCTCTTTTCAGGGTCTTTTGCCTATTTGGATTGGGACTATTCATAAATGAATTGTTAATGGATGATTCATTTTTTAGGGCCCTGGCAGAGGATACAATCAGGCCTTTGGTCCTCTTCCTGCTCTAGTTGGATGGTTATCGAATGGAAACTGTAGATATCGAAGGAGGTCTGGGTGATTTCTCTTAACACCACCTTTGGCTCTACAGTGTCATCTGAGGAGTTAAAAATGAGAAAGATCAGAAACTCATGCTTGGCCTAGTGATTTTAGTCAAAGACATAGACAGTTTTGCTTTTAGGCCAATAAATGTCAAGTCAATACAGGGGCGGTTTCCTGGACAGGGATTATTATTATTTTAAAACAATGACTAGCCCTTGGTTGAATTAGGATATTTAAGTAATTTTAAAAAACATACTTTTTTTACTCTGGGACTAGGCCTAAGCCCTGTCCGAGAAACCACCCATAGAGTTTAGGGTAGAACCTCACCTATAGCCACGTGTGCAGACAGCACAGCCTGGTTCATAGTCAAGGCCCAGATGTGAAGGTTGTGTATGGCTTTGACTCCCTTTACTTTGAGCAGCCTCTCCCTCACCTCATTATATTTCACAGCTGCCGGTGTGCCTGTGGAGAAGAAACACTGGATAAAGAACTACTACATACTATTATATATACTATAATTAAAACAGACGTTCCCAGACATTTTCGTGACTTCGTGACTTTGCACATATCCTTATGCTTTAATGTATCAGTTTATAGAGACAATTTGTATGCAATGCTTTTTAATTTATGGCTATAAAAATTACAACATAACTAACCTTTCAATGATAAAAAGTAAAGAAAGACATTTTTCAAGAGAGCTTTTTGTGCTTGTTTTCCCCACTTGTAGTATTTCATTTAATGACTTCAATGCTAAAGTACATTGTAAAATAAGATTGGATGAAGTTGTAGGCATTTGACTGAAAGTGGAGGTTTTAATAAGAAAATAAGACCATGTTACCTTCCATTAAGACAGTAAGAATGTCCCTCATGATGGTGAAAGTGGTCCCCAGGACAAAGAGAGAAAACAGGAATGTGCAGATGGGATCAGCAATCTTATATTCGGGCTATAAGGTAAAATAAATTGTTTAATTTTGCAACTGAAGTAGTCGACAATTCTTTTAATACTCTTTTATATTTAAACAAAGAAAACACTTTCAAGAAAGTAAACATAAATTTGTTGCATATATTTATTACAAATGCATTTACAGAATGCCAATATTCTCTTAAGTCTGTTTTAAAACCAAAGTGTGAAATATTAGTACAACCAACGCCTTTCACTTACTAAGAATCAAGCAAATACAACGATGTTTTGACATCCCCAGTGTTTCTAAAAGAGCCTTAGGCTGGGATTGATGCGTATATTTAACCTAAATAACTGCAAGTTTATACACACTTCAACTTTAAGATCAAGATGATCTAGGGGTGATACAGTGTCCCATATCTTACCTTAAAATAGATGATCAGAGCACTGACAAGCACACTGACGCTCTGCAGAAGATCTCCAATCACATGGACAAATGCTGCTCTGACGCTAGCATTAGCCTGTGGCTTTTTACCATCTTGCCCCTCTACGTCACAATGGTTACCCTTAGCATGGCCGTGGCCATTTTCCTCACCATGGTCGTGACTGTGGGAGCTCAAACCACCGTGACTATGACCATGACCTGACTGATGCAGTGTGAGAGCCATTCTACAAAGAGAAAACCACATAAGCATTAAAAAGAACCAACGTTGAGATAAGTGCTAATAATTTGACACACATGAATGAATGCCTTACATAATGTTGGCCAACACGGCACAGCCAGCAGTGATGAGCATGACAGTGCCCTCGATAATAAAGTCATCATCTATGATCCTTTCCACTGCCACATAGACCAGCACGCCAGTCACCAGCCAAATGGTAAAAACAGACAGCAGAGCACCCAGGATTTCTGAAATTTACGTTAAAATACAAAGTTTAAATACACTATGCAGTTCTAATACAGATCCATACATAGCTTATGAGTTATTTACTGTTATAAAATTGTAAATCAAATCATCCACCTGCTCGATGCCAGCCATAACTGAGAGTGCGTGTAGCAGGTCTGGATGACAGCCACAGCGAGCACAAACTGATGATGAAGCTGGTGAGGTCCACAAGCAGGTGGGCAGCATCTGTCATCACCGCCAGACTCCCAGCAAAGTACCCACCTGTAATAAAGGCAACATGCTATGATTATAATATAACAGGAAAAACAATAAGGAAATAATCTTCCTGGGCCATTATAAAGAAAAGTGACTGCCCAATATGGCATCAAGGTTCACACACCTAAAATCTCCCCCACCATAAAGACCAGACAGACTACTGAAACTATGTAAAGGCGCTTTTTGGCCAGTTTTCTTTCACGCTCGCGGTCCTCCAGGGCACGGCTGTTGTCATGGCAATGTTTTCCATCCTTCTCACCTGAAGACATACTGTAACACAAGTTCATTGTTTATGTTTTTAAAATTTTAAACTATATCAAAAATATGTGTGATAGTAATTGCATAGCTTTGCACATGTCCAGTGTTAACCTTGGCGCACCCACAGTGTTGTTCAAAGTTTGCACACCGCTCAATGAGACGTGTGTATAGACTTGTGTTTTGTAATAGCTGCACCAGTTTAGAGAAAAAAACTAGTGGTTCTCAGACGTGGTACTCGAAGAGACCCCTGGTGGTATGTGACACGAGGTCTGAGAGGCAGACAGACGCTTTTGAGTCTCTCATTCTCTTTCTTCCAAAGAACCGCGGTTTAAAACTGTTGTTAACGCTGTAAAGCGCTAAATCAACACCCGTCTGCATCTACTCGCGCAAGCTGCGATATTTTTGACTCGTAAAGTGTGAAACGTGACTTAAAACAGATCCTATAATCATCACATTATAACACACCTGTCCCATCTATAATCTGATCTCTAGATATATGTTTGTTATATAGCTGTTCCTTGTATGTTTATGCATATAGTTATCTTCTGTATTCATTTCACTTTTATATCTTTCTGCAAATTCCCAAAGTTAGAAAATCCCCCCTGAGAATCGTTTAGAGTTCGTTTACAGTAGGCTACGATACAGAAAAGTTTTATGACTAACTTGTTGTCTAGTTTGAAAACAGCTGGTTAATAAAAAGTATTTGTTTTAACAATAGCCATAGAATTGGAGGACGAGGTGAAATCATGACACAAGTAAAGATTCACAACTCTACTATTATTTTGTGTGTTTATTCATGTCAACTTCGATGAAGGCCATAAGGTGGTACTTAGAACAACACATTTTATTTAAAAGGTGGTACTCTATCTGAAAATCTTGAGGCTATTCATTTTGTCACTAAAATCAACTTTCTATAACCCAAGTTTAACCCCTATAAAATAAATGTAACATTTAGCCTAAATAAAATTTGTCTATATATATTAAAAATGAATATTCCGGGTAACAATAAAATGAGACCACTTGTGTTTTACCTTTCGGATGTGATGGTATACATTCTGGCACCCTTGTCCGTGACCAAGTGATTTTTTTCCGGATCTTTTTCTAACATTTTTAGCATTCACGCGGTTAATTTGTACGTTTCTTCAGAAAGTTTTGAAAATCTGTTAATGCGAGAAAAACGATCAAGATAAAAATAAATAGGTTAAAATAATAAGCGTTCAATTTGCTCCCGTGCTGGTAGAATCCTCGGGATGTGTAGCGGTGGTATTTGAGGGTCGGTGCAAAATCCCTGTTATTTGAAGCCTTGTGACTGTGATTGAACCGTGTGCAAATTACTGCTTTTGTTGAAACTAGAGACATCTCTCTTTTTAAATCCCCATTGATACATCACGCTATCCAATCACATCATTGTGTCCTTCCATCCTTTTAAATGCACAGTAGGGTAAGTCATTGGACAATAAATAGTTGTGTGTGCATGTAGTGAATTTATATTTCTTTCGGTGCTCTAAACAGTTAAACAATATATTTAATATGTAACTAATTTAATAAGCCATATCCCAGTTATTTTGTCTTGTTTAGATGTGATACAAGGGGTAAGAAGGCTTATATTTGCTGCTCTGTAAAAAACAAGATTTATCTGAAGTCTTGTGACTGCGTACCGTGTGCAAATGCTGAAGCTGTTTGCAGAGTCCAACTTCAATGACTATCCATTGAAATAAATGATTAGTTTGCACTTCTTCATACAGTACACTTTAAAGGGTTGATTGTATTTAAACCTCTCACACGATTTAATCACTTTAAATGCATGTTTTGAGCTTTTACATAACCAAATGTAAGCCCCATGAAACCAAGTAGAACCTAGATCAAAATCTGTAAAAAAAAAGAACTTTGTAAAAATAGAGAAAACTTTCTTTGAATTTAAGAGATTAAGAGCGATGTCTCGATTTATTTGGCTCAGATCAACACATTATTTACATAGGCTGATGTTAAAATACACTCCCAAATTGGCCTCCTCAAATTCAACACACAAATGAATGTAACTAGCAGCCCGATTCTTTTGACTACCATACAGTCAAACACTAATGTTTCAACAAACAATTTAATCGTTTTCACATAACAGAAATAAGATTAAAGTTTTATAGACAATGACCCTGTTTGAGGGATGACCTCGAATGTTAAAAATACAGGACAAAACTGAACAGAGGCCACGGACTCTCTTGCATCTGAAATGAGAATTACACACAATGTTTAATGTCTTTTTGGTTGAAATCATTCATCATAATCAAAATAAACAAATTCAAATAGAACACATAATGCATATTTTAGGTACTCTACTAATGGAGCATTGTAAGCTTTACCCCTAAGGGAAAACATCTCTGCTGACTGCAAAGGTCTCAAAATACTACACACTGTATAGAAATGACATGGAACTTTCAGCAAGGAAGAATGGACACATTGGTACGATTGGCGTACTGAAATACTGCAGATTTTAAGATACTGCATTGAAATAAAATATTCACTGGAGAAATAACATTGAAGATCACCACAATTCTCTACCTTCAAATGAGTAAAAGAGAAGTTTAGTTGAGAGAGGTGGAGACATCTATAGACTGATCAACAAACGGCCAGTAAAGTGTCTATTTTAATTTCCCCAAATATTCGTGTAATTTTGTGCAGCTTAAAAAATAGCAGCCACACAAAATTTTTCATAAGTATCAATGACTGTCATTCAGTATTGTACAGAATATTTTTCTCTACAAATACTTTTTAGCAGTCCAGAGGCAAACAGTAGTGTTTTAATGATTGTATTAATTCCAGTGCATCTCAACAAATGAATGATTTTTATTACAAAGGGGAGCAGTGAATTGTATATCGTAGGGAAATCAAGATAACACAAGTATGGAGCTTGTAATTTAAACACTAAGGCAGACATAAACTGCATATTACACACATCCACTGCTGGTATAGTGGCCTAGAATAAAGCAAGAGAGCATGGCAGCCATAGAACCATGGCAAATCAGTAGAGAGATATGACAGAAGTCCAAGTTCAGCTCAATCGGACGGGTTGTAAAGATGGCCAGAGGAGGGCAGGTGGACATGGCTGCTCGTAACACTTGGAAGCCGGGAGAGGTCTGGGAGACTGTTGAGCCGAGACCGTAGGTCCTTCCGTACCTGGGACACACGTGCCAGTTTGCGTTTGTATTCCTAAAACAAACAGGCAAACAACCATGTTAGTATATGTTCTTATTGTGTATATCTTAAATAAACACTGGGATTGAATAGGAGACCTCAAAATATTTGCCTTATTTATTTAGATTGTTTTACAACCAATTAGGCTCTTCAATAATAGCAGCAAAAAGCATTTACAAGAGTTCATTAAATCTAGTTAGGACCTTTTTAACATTCAAATTATGTTTATAAACCACTATAGACAACAGATATTTGTCGTGTTTGAATTAACGTTTTAAATTGCCAAGATGCTCGGCCTTACACTCTACAGAATACAAACTGCAATTCAATTAAAAAAACTAAATATTTTAAGATTTTAGAAGTTGCCCTTGATTTGTTTTACTTAAACTATAGAACATGAATAGTGCCAATCTAATATTTGTTAAACTTTTTTTAGTCAAGTTTTTTGAAAACCTTTGAGGTATAAACCACGGTAATGTTAACAAGGGAAATTTATCCATTCATGTTTTGTGTTGTTTAAAAAACGTATCAACATCATAGCATGTTTTCTTAACTGTGATATCTGTGATATCTACATAGTTTAAACTAAGAAGTGCTTTAAAGTACAGCAGACAGTACACGTTTGATCTACTTGAGTGACACTGATAACAGAATGGTTAAGTGTGGAAAATGTCAAGCCTGTCTCTGAATTTGGAAAAAGGTGTTTTACTATATTTAGTCTCTGCTACTAGGTTGTCATGTTAACTTCAAGTTTAAAGTTATAAGGATAGGAGCAACAATTATGTATATGTCCAAAACCACAATATATCACTGATGTAAAATGTTGGACTAAGAAATAAGATTTACTTTTCAATTATTTTGATCTTTTTTGTAATTGTCATTAAATTGTAACTTAAAGTATAATAAAATAAATGTTTTCACTTTACAATAAGGTTCTATACATTAAACAAGGATGTATGTGTGAAAGCAAACAAACCAGAAAATACAGTTAATAAATAAAAGCACACTCAAGATTTTTTGTTTTTTGTTTTATTTTATTATTTGATAAGACGGCATCCGTTGGAACACGGGAACCTGCTCAGGACCTGTAGGCAAAGGCTGGACAGTTAAGCTGCAACACATTTACGTCCATTAAACTTTGTTTACACTTACTAGTACTGGGCAGAGATTGAAAGATAAGAGCTGAATTTCTTTCCTTCAAATAATTGAGTTTAGCCCTCTATGGGCAGAGCAAACCCAGTTAATAATAAAAAGAATGATAATCACCTATGACCATGATGATTTACAATTTATAGTCTCAGTACCACATTGGTAAAAGAATGTAAAAATCAGTATTTAGATTGCAAATCTAAACAAGGAAGTGCAAAAAACAGAGCATAGTTAAGACAGTCACCAAGGAATAATAATTGGTGAAAGAAGAAGAGAACTGTTAGTAGGTTCAAATGTTAATAGGTTTACCCACTTCTAATTTCTGCTCGTTCTGGGCCAGGCCATCTTTCTGGCTCTGCAAAAAGACAGCGAGAGTACGTGTGAGCTGTCGTCGGTCATCAATCTCTGCAGCCAGCCGTCCACTGTAATCTGCCAGAAGCATGCAGGCCTCTTCTACGAGCCGAGAAAGACGCTCTCCCGACTCTTTATCTAAGACAAACACAACAAGAATAACTTTAGAAGAAACATGGGAGGTGAGGGATGGGCAGGACAGTTGACCAGTCACCAACTAGTCAATAAGTGAGCAAGAATGGTTTACTGTCAAGTTCTTTCAGCATGCTAAATCCTTAAAGGGAACCCAGTGTATAGAGAGATGTATGGTTTAATACTTTGAAATAGCCTAACACTACTTGCATTTGTCATTAGAAACACACCAAATATTATCAATTCTAAAATTAACCTAAATGTGATACTCATTTTAACCTAAGGAGGCCAAAAGGTTCTTTTTTGATGATGTAAAACGGTTGCACACACAGCAACCAAACTGAACATAGACACTGATCAGTTCATCCGTAAATATAAGGTGCTGTAGGATAATATATATATTTTCGTTCTTTATTATTTTAGCATTATTTGAATAATGAAGTGATTTGGTGTATTTTCATACATTTAATTTTTTATTGGTCAGAAACAAAACAAACATACATATTAATAACCAAAAACATTTTTAATTGATTATATACACAATGTTTTCAGCCATTATTACATGCATTTTATACAGATTTCGACTTTTTGATGTTGATTTAGCAACATCAGTAGTCTTACGTTATTGTCTTCTCTCTGTCATTAGCTGATGGGGGCTAATATTCACGTGCGCTCCAATACAGAATAAATAACCAAACCACAAGCATCTTATTATTGTGTTTATCAGTACATTCTCATAATGTATAAAGTATACGATTATGGTGGATGCTGATGACTTAAATAGTCTTAAAAGCGCTAGTTTTAAGAGCAGAAGCTTATTGATAATGTACACATTCTTCTTTTATGGCAGGCAGGCTGGCTTGTGTCATGAGGACATACCGCCGCCTACTGTCCCTGTGTATTATTATATCTGATCTTATATTTGATGTCTCATATTTTACTGTTATATAGGGAAAACGTGTGGAAAAAAATGGCTGCCTCCGAGTACAAATATTTTTCAAAGTTTATGAATATTGTGATGGTTACACAGTTTTTTTTATTTCTCATTTATAAAGTCAATGCCATTGTTAATATATTAAAGGACTTATATGGTGCGAACACGTGTTTTTACATGTCTTTGGTGTGTTGAGTTGCCCATGCATGTATTAGGCACGTAAAATTGCAAAAATGAAAGTGTCGGAACAAAAGTTGCATTTTATCTAAAAGTGAATGCTCACCCAGACCTGCCCTCAAACACCTCGTGTAACCACACCACCACAAATCTACATCAGTTCCTGGTATGATTCGACTAAGACCGCCCAAATGTATACCCAAGTTAGGTGGGCGTACCTGCCAATTCAATTGCTTTGGAGCCTGATGTTCCAAATATGGTAAGAGGTGTTACATTTCCGTCACATTCTTGCAGTTAACTGGCCAATCAAAGCTTTTCAGAGCGATGAGCTTTGTAAAAAAACCTAAGTGTTACTGAGAGGCAGGGCAAAGAGGAGATACAAACATGCACAGTATATGGAAAACACAGCGTTTTAGCAGTGTCATATAACTTCTTTAAACCATAAATCTCTCTATACTCACGGTTCCTTTTAACAAAACCGTGCCATTAAATTAATTTCCCCTTTAAGGCATGCCAATGATGTTAATGATTCTAAGACAGGTCAAACCCCCGTGTCAAGTCAAATTTGGGTTTCATGTGTGCTCTCACCTGTGATTTTATGGAGTAAAGAGGTGTCCTGCACCTCAGGGGGTAAAGCAGATATCCGCTGACGAAGACTGGCATCACTTGAGGCGGCGTTCTCAAGCTCCTGTAGTGCTCGTATTAGCTCTGCAGTCTGACAAAGAAAGCAACATTTTTTTTTTAACTAAAATCATTTGATATGCAAATATTTTAAATAAAGTCCTGCAGGTTTAGTACCTGTGGAGGTTCCCCAGGGGAGCTACGGGAGGCGAAACCTTCATTATTCACCTTGATCTCTTCATAAGGCCTCTTCTTGGCTTTCTTTTCTAACTCTGTAATACACAAGGAAAGATTTAACATGTAAAACACACAACACAACTTTGTGTACTGCTGCTGGCAAATATGTAATAAGATCATTTTGATTCCAACACTTGTAAGTACTTGATGTACTTACGCAGAACTTCAGAAAGTTTGCCCAGCACCTCATTCTCATAGACACCTCTTTCCTGCCAGATGGAGAGAACTCTGCCCAACTGTTTTTTACATCCCTCATCTCCTTGACTGTAAAAATGGATGAAAACATTGTAGATAGGATTTAAAAACAAGAGGACACTTAACAACATACTGCTTAGAGACAAATGTTTCAATTGGCCCCAATCTAACTCTAGAAAAAAAAATCTATAATCTGGAAAAAAAAACATTTTACTAAATAGTTTATTTAAAGGAATCCATCAAAGGTTTTTATTGGATAAAACATTTGAATCATGAATTGGAGAAGTAGTGTTGACATTGAGTAAAATATTTTTAAGATGGAACAACAGGGCCCCTATTCATGAAAAATCTTGGCACAAAGAGTTGCCGCTAGTGACAAAATTCTTAGAAACTTCTTAGATTTGTGGGTATTTCCCACTAAAAATTAAAGAAAAAACCCAAGTAAAGAAAAAGTATTAAAAGAGCTCTTAAGGTCCAAAATTTTAGGATTAGCGAGGAGGACTTTTAAGAGACTTAAGAGTTTCTTTAGCAGCAGAGAAAATGGACGAAACACGAAAAGTGAGAAGAAATCTTTTGTAATGCATGACAATTTCCATATTACTTTTAAGGATTTTCACAAATTTTTAGTGTGTCATTGCTTAGCTGCAGAAATGCAGATAAGCAGCAGATATGATTTGGTTCTGTCACAACCTTTCATATTGATCAAAAACAATAACAGCACTTACAGAAACTCATTGTATCATTGTTTATTTTAGGGATGCACCGGTAGGATTTTTTGGGCCGATATTAATTTTAACAAACAACTATTGGCCGATCCCGATATGGGTCAATTGCATTCAGTGCTATGCAATACTAGCTAGTTTTTCCACATTCAATTTATTTTACTGAACATGAATTGGATTCATTTAACATTTTAACTGTGAATTTGCCTAAATGTAAGTTAAGATAAAAATACGATAAAACAACATGAAAATCTTCAAAGGTTATTAAGGTCAAATACGTTGACATTAACAGCATGCTACATCAAAAACTAAAGAAAGAATATTGATATATATATAGTGCGTGTGCGAGTGTTCGTGCGTGAGTACGGTAAAACAGGAAAAAAGACATGTGCAATTTCAAACCTATGACCCTATAAAAGCGCTTTTTTCTTTCTAGGTCAACCAACCAATCACAGTCTTTAAAAGACTGTGTCATAGGTAGCAACGGGGTCAGCCCCGCCTCCTCAATAAGATAAAAGTTGTCTTCTCCTTGTTCAAGAGTTTCTCTCAGATTGATCCTGAATCTTTTTTAAGGTAAGACTCCTATGTAGAAGTTTTTAAGCTAAATTAAAAGCTTTCTTAGAGGATTCTTAGAAGCTTTAAGAATACGGGCCCAGGTCTAGTAGCACTGGTCTAACTCACCTAGAGACATGCTTAAAAGCATCAACAATGACTGGGGCAAAATCTTGTGTGAACTCTGGTCCTTTCCTCTTGCTGTTCTGAATGACATCATTCGCAAGATAGAGGAAGGTCAGCTTGCGAGGGACCTGGGCTGCACAAAAACGGAAAGAAAACATTTAATTTAAAAAAATGACGTTCAAATGTTAGTTAGCTAAAAGAAAAGCAGGTGTGTTCTTGAACCACCATCTTTTAAATCTGTTTCACCTTTAAAGAGCCTTTACAAATTAAAATTCAGTGACATGAAGAGAAAAGAAAATGAGGACACAAAAATGCCAAACACTGCTTCATATTTGTTACTTATAATAACACTGGTTTTAAAATAAAATGTTTATAATTATATATTATATAAAAATATTAAACATAAATATGTACAGTTTTTTTTGTTTATGCTTTGCAATTAAATTAAATTAAATCAGCAAAACATACTAGGCAGGAGACACTGGTAGTCTAACCTCTACATGTATGCTTATGAGTGACACACTCTTTGTTTTGCTCTCAAGTGATTGTTTCTCGAGTGAACACAAAAACCTGCTATGGAAACTAAACCTTCGCTATAGTAACAATGAGATATCAGGAGAGATAGATGGTCTAAAGATAGCTCTTTTTCTCTGCTTGTACCACCCAAGCAATTCATATCCAAGCAAAGCACACAAATGCACCGTAACCAGAATTAAAAATAAAAATCTAGGGTTAAATTCAATCAAACCACCAGAAAAGCAAATTCAGTCATCTTGGATTATGGTCCTGCAATAATTTTAGAGACAATTTTGTAAGGTCAAAAAACTAAAAAGTGGTGCTTTAAATGTCATGGGGCAAATTTGACATAAAGGGGTCATATGACACGGCTAAAACAAATATTATTGTTTTTTTAGATTAAATGCAATACACGTATACACTGTATTCAGGATACACGTTTACAACATCTGTTTCCAAAGCAATTGTACTCACAGGTACGCCCCCTTACTTGCGTATAAGATAAAAATGTTTGATGTTCTATGTACAGCCATCCCTTCTCCATTTATTGGGATTATTGCTCCTGTTTTGTTCATTTCATGTGTCCTTTTGAGTCATATGGACTGATATTTTACTGATGTCTAGAATCCATCACCTAGGGTTTCGCAAAACATATACAGATGGTTTAATATACTGGTAATAAATACATTCTGAGAATTTAAATTTCAAGTGTTGATTGGAAATGTTACACCCATAACGGTGAAACTGCCCTATTAAAACCAAGAAAATCACAGATTAACAATACATCATGCATTGTCATGCTTTGTCACGAAGGCGTAACATCTTCAAAATCCTTCTGAGACACCAGAGGTTATGCAAGATTAGGCCAAGTACATGTGTGTTGGCAAATAAGGTTGACAACAGGACTGTGCACACCAATGAGCAACCAGACAGCCTTGTATAAAGACATGGCTAAATCATATAAACCCAATTTTAGTCAATACCTTTTTTGTTAATTTTATCTGTCTCTTATGCAATTTCTGATGAGGTAAACTAATAAATGGAGAAGGGGTGTTGCAACGAATTTTTAACAGAAATTGTAAACCAGTAAAAGCTTAAGCTTCCATGAAGTTGGCTTTTAGAGAATAAGTAACCCCCTTTTAACATAAGAAATTATAAAGACGCTTCGAGCTCTCAGAGTTGATGTGTGGATGTGCTTTGGTTTTGAATAATAAGTCATGGGGTACTGAGTTAAATAAAATAAATGCTGTTTGTAAGCTTCGCTAGTCATGACCCACCACGTCACTTGTCTAGTGCAGTGCATTAGACAAAAAGTTTATTCCAAAAAGTAACAATGACATTTATTGTCCTTTCACGGATGTTACACCAGCGATGTGATAATATCTTACCTGGGCTGTGTATTGGCAAGTGCCTCCCGAAACGATACATATCACGGTAGACGGGTCAAGAATGGATACAATATATTGCTATGTATTTCGTTATGATACACATTTGCTATATATTGCAATACCTTTAAAAGAAGATGTAAAAAGTAGAGCTAGAAATACAACATGCTGTGCACAACCTGGGGTTTCCTGTAAGGATAAGTGTCCCTTACCTCTGCAGAGTGGCCGTGATGTGGGATGCATGAACCTTTAGATCAGAGGTTTGGGTTCCCAAACTGTTGATTGCGCCCCTCAAGTGGGTAGCAAAGGGAAATAAGGTGGGTCACGCAAGTCACTTGGCTGCTGTGGTGCATTACAGTTAAAACAACACACAGAGGCAGTTTAAAACCCCTGGTTCATCTGTGCTGTAAATGCGCTAATGTCACATCCGTGAAAGCACATAAAATGTTATTATTTCTTTTTGGAATAAACTTTTTGTCTAATGCACTGCAGTTGCCAAGTGACTTGGTGGTTCACGACTTGCGAAGCTAACAAACAGAATATATTTTATATAACTCTTTACTCCATGACTCACTTTTAAAAATAAAGACCCACAAATCAGCTCTGAGAGCTCGAAACTTTTTTATATTTTTGCCATGCTCGCTTTCACTTACTTTTGGCCGACATGATTTAAAAAAAATCGAAAGTAGAGGTATCAGTATCGATACACAAAAATAAAGTTACATGTGCCATAGTTACATCTATCGATATTTTTGCACAGCCCTAATACCTATACAAAAATTTGAATAGGTAGTTCCTAATCTAAAGTGAAATGACACCCAATAAAAAGTTGTCTGGAAAAATGTCATAAAGTCCGGGACAGAATAAAAAACTGCAGAGTAAAGTGTATTCATGATCTTTGTTGTTACGAAAACATGCTTTGCTTGTGTTTTATCTTTTAGTGTGTGCGTGTTCATGTATAGAGGACGGGGAAAATCAAGGTTTGAAACATTCATCTACATCCTCACATAAAGTTGAACCCGACAGGTCTGATCCCAATACAGCCCACATGGTCCTTGCATGCACATGTCCCTATATTGACATTTCATAATAGATCTACTACAACACACCTACTATACTATACTATACTAAAGCATGTCTCAATACCTAGTGAGGTCCAACACTACAGGTTGTTAAACCACAGGCAGTGGGGAAACTGATGTGAGGATGTTTCAAAATGGCTGCCAGGTCTGTGGGAACATCCACAGCTGTAATATCATTTAATAACATCCATAAAACACTATATTATATATTAATTCTAACATTTATTAAAATATTATTTGCAATAGTGACACATTAAGCGTGTGATCATACAACTGTGACGCTGCTGAAGCGACTTACGTACGTTACTGGGGTTATGCATCTCAGATACACACTTATAATGGCGTTTCACGTGAAGAGACACAGTTAGAAATTGTGTGTTTGCCACAAAACTAATGAGCTTAACCTGTATAACATGCAAAGGAATAAAAACCCTTGTAAATAAAGTAAAACGGCAGCTATAGTGTTAGCTAATACTTGAAGGTTCTATGATTAGCTTGTTAGCTAACTTACCTGTACTGTTTACTTTCAGTCCAAAACTACAGAACATGACGTAAACACGTTAACTGAATTTATTTATGTGTCTTGGGCAAAACGTGTCCCCCTTACCTTTCTTTAGTTCGTTATACCAGACTTTGACGATGGTGTTGGCGTGTTTTCTGTGGTGAATGAGCCAAAGTGAAAGAGTCTGTACGCTCTGCTGGGAATTGCTCAGTTCTGATAGTTTCTTCTCCAAAGCAGACTCCGAGAACACGGACATTTTCAACTAGAATTGAAAATTGGGTAGAAAAAAGGCTCCTTGCCCACACCAGGCACCCGAAGGCCGAGGTTAGTAAGGCCGATAACTCCTCCGGCTAGCTACAGTACACATTCCCTGGGTTTACCACTGCGCATGCGCAGTCCCTCTACAAAAAATGGCGACGTCATTAATTCAAAGATGACTACCTACAGCAGTTTTTAGCGTACTTCTTAGAATATCTTATTTTATATTGTGTAAACGGCCATCAATCCTGTACTTAAACAATGCGACGATGGACATCCGAAATTATTTCATTCCTGCGTTTTTTAAAGAAATGTCACCTTGTGTACAGCAATTTTTTACTAAATTAATTGATGAATAAAACCCATTCATGTTATGTTAATACATTTCTCATTTTGATACATATCAAGTCATTTAATTTATGCATAACATTACCTGATATTTAACAAATTGTTACAGTCTGTAAATTGTTACAGTAAAATTGTAAAACTGTAAATTGTTACAGTCGTTACAGTGACCAGGAGACGTCACACCATGTTTTCCTCTAATTTCCTTCCTTCAATGAAAGCCAACAGCCAGTAGAGGAATCTAGTTTACTTCAGTTTAATGCAAATTTACAGAGAAAACAGATCTACAAAGCCCAAACACACCTCAATCCACTAAAGCTTTACTTATGCTAAAGTTAGTTTTAAAGACAAACATTTAATAACATAAAAAAAGAGTTATGCCACACAAGTCAATATTTTCTTCAACCATGTCTGTCATAGCTAGTTCAATGTGCAACAGTTCCACATGCAAGGCAGAAGATTGCAGCTGGTTACATTGATGTGATGTGAAAACAGATTCTTAATAAATATACAAATTTAATTAGATGTGACACAATGTCAATTCACATTCTTAGGTTAAAATCTGGAGTGACTTTTCTGCAGTCTAACTTTAATATATCCTTTACATTTTTGTAATCATTAAGTAATTTAAATTTAATTTATGTCATTTTAAAGTGGTCATTAACGGTATAAAAAAATTTAAACCCTTCGGATTTCTAAATTCAATTTATCAAAGCAATAAACAATGTATTATTTGCAAGTCTTCCTAGTCAGTTAAATAAATCAATTCCCAATATGCACAACGACATACATTGTAGGAGTTTTCCTCCAAATGTTTTTCCTGCAAACATTTTCCAGCATATGGAATGTTTTGCAAAGTAACATGCAACCAGTTAAACCAGCTTAAAGGCAGGAAAACATTGCTTTTCCTCAAACAAACACACACAAAATATATTTTACAAAAAGAAAAAAAGTTAAGTAATAAGCATGTGTGTATAAACAAGTATGTTACAGTATGTAATGATAGAGCTTCTTAATACTGACCTTTGGAACAATTTAATTGTCAAGACCTGACAACTACACTCTGCTAAAAAAACTATTTACATACTTTTTTGTACTTGTCAGTGCTTACAGTATTACTGTAGATGATCCAGTCACCTGAACATCCTTTTGTTATTTTGGAGTGTATATGTGTTATTACGTCGCAAAGCAGTATGGTTAAAAAACACAGACTTACACATATTCATGCCTAGATCTGGAGGGGTATCAGGTATTATTTGACTATGTACAGCTATATCTAATATATAATGTTTGGAGAAGTATCTGTTTTTGTCTATCCGACATTCTTTGCTGCGTTAAGCAAAGTTTATACTCGAGCGTCGGACCTTCGCCGTAGATTAATTGTTGGTTTTCATTTATACTTCTATGTTGTTATCCATGTTGACAGGTAATGACCACTAGTTGTCAGTGTCCACACGCATGTTGCTTGTGTAACCAAGACAAGAGCCGAAGAAGAAGCAGCTAGTTTAATAAGCATTAGCAGTGAAAGAGGTAAGTAAACAGTAATGTTTGTTGCAGATTTGAGATGACTAATACAGAAGCACAAATAATTTACTCGGATAATTCATTCGGAAATGCGTTTGAGTAAACATGACTATCACACAGTTTTTTTATTTGAGGGAGGGGTTCAAACAGACCAATCCCAGCGATCCGCGTCGTTACATTTTTGGAGAGGTGCGCTACGGCGCAGGGTACGTAGGCTAAGGGCTCTGCGTAGGCTAAGGCGTACGTCCTACGCTCGGGTATAAACTGAACTTCAGACTACCATGCAGAGAAATGTTATTATCTAGTGGAGCACATTAGGATCAGTATCATGGCTCTAAATATAAATCTACCCCAGTCCATTGATGTCATTGATGCAAAGCTGTTTTGATGCAGCTGTCATATCACGCTAAACATCTCCAGAACCACGCAAGCGGTTTAAACAGGAAACAAGCTATGCAGCAGAACGACGTAAAGATTATGGTTTCATGAAACTCTTCGTATGGATTTAATACATTTCTAAAAATGTATTTTTGTTTATTTTGATTGGTGCTAAGTCCAGAAAAGACTAAGCCTTTTTATAACAAGAATGTACATATGTTATATATACTGTAGTGAATGTGAGAAAAAATAAATTAGGACTCAAAAGATATGAGGAAAGGTAATGAGAGGTAAGGTGATACACCATTCTGCGTAAGATAGACTGCACTTCCCTCTTCCCACAGGGCGGGGGCGCACTCAGTCCCTGGTGCGACCCACAATGGCCAGGATGTAAAGGAAGATGTTGATGATGTCAGTGTAGAGGTTGAGAGCTCCAAAGACGTACTCCTCTGGGCTAAGAGACAGCTTCTTGTTGCCCAAAAGAAGCTGGGTGTCCACAGCCAGGAACTGTAAGCCAACAAACAGCTATTTAGGGTTCATGTTTTCATATAATCATTCATATTATACATGATACTGCAAATAAGGTGGCTTGCTAAAAAGTGTTGACCTATATTTTGCTTTCCACATGAATGAAACAAAGTCCCTTAGATTTACTGTAGTAAAGTCCCTTAGTGTTGGAGAGTTTTGCTAAACACGTAATCATATGCTTTTACACTCATAGCAAATTCCATAATAATTTCACCAAAATTTCCTACCAAGTGTGCCACATCACATGCTTTGCCTGTTTAACCATTTGCGTTCAAATTGTATAAACTGGATCAAATGTTCAGCTGACCTCACTTTCCCAAAAGACTATACAGCCAGTTAGACTGGAAGACTGGAAACTTAAAACAGCTTGGTGACCTAGTTTGTGTCACACCTGCTAAATTATTCATGGAATTCTTATTCATGGGCCCTGCAATAAGAACGCGTCAGCCACCGTAGTGCTTCGAATGGGAAGGGTGTAGTGAACTGTTTGTTGCAATTCACAACCTCACCGCTAGATGATGCTAAATTTCATACACTGAACATTTAAAGATTTAACAATTTTCTATTTTTCAATAGAAAAACTCAAACTTCACCTTTTTAACCAAATCTAGACATTTAACGTCTGGTAACCCTAAGAGTACTGTCCTTGCAGCATGTTTTCTCGAAGTCACCTTGTGTAAAAGTTAAACAATACAATTTTCATCTGGTACCTTATTTCTAAACTAGAAAGACAAAAAAATAAACAGCTGTCTCTGGAAACTAATGTGTTCTGTTGTGAAACAGTTTGTATTACTGTCTAAAAATAAGAAACAACACTAGATTAAATAAAGACCGAGATGAAAATGAAAGCCAGCTGTAGAACAACAAGAGGACATCAGTTTCATCTGTAACCATGAAAGGAAAGGACTCTGGGATAAAAAAATGACTCTAAACTTGTGAAAAGTACTGTAGCTCAGTCAGCAGGTACTTACGCAGGTGAAGAGCAGGGCACCGAGGGAGGCGTACACAATGTGGAGAATTTTGTTTTGAATGAAGATGCAGAGGATGGAGGCGACGAGCAGGACAATCAGACAGACGAAAAGCACACCCCAGCAGGAAGTGAAGTCATATTTGCTCTGTTGTTAAAACAAGGATGAATTATAAGCATTAGAAGTTGTTATCGCACACAAAGGATGAATCACAGACGTGCATCAAAAACACAAAAGCTCTGAAAAAAATTGAAATAATTTCTATATGACAACATATTCCCACACGGCACCTCAAATTGACCGAAACCTCAAAAAATTAAAAACACATCATAACAAGTCACATAATTTTACATTATATTCTAAAACTTCATAAACGACAGACTGAAATTGTAGTTTTTGGTAACAAAATATTTTCAGAACCAAACCGGAAAGATAAGAATTCACAGTGAGAGTAAATGAATGGTGTGTAAACAGACCTGCAGGGAGAAAAGCACAACTGTAAAGCAGACCACAACGGTGATGCCCACTGCCATGATGACCGCATCCGTGTCATAATAGCTGGCGACCATGCCCACCATGTAGGACAGACTCAGGGTCAGGATGGACTGAAAAATTAATAAGAGACAAGTCAGTAAGTACACATATTATGCCAGCTCAACTCAAAGACACTTATACAAATGAACTACAAAATCAAAGATTTTAGTTTTCATGTCTAATTTTATGCTCACAAAACACTGCAGATATTTTGCAGTACAGTGCAGAGTAAAAAATATCAGACAATCTTTAAATAACAGATGTTGTACCAGTGCCACAAGATTCCATGGGTGTTTGCGACGAAACTCTCCGCAGCAGCTGAGCACGATGAGTGACACGAAGAAGATTGCGTACGACACATAGTATGTCCACTGATTCCTCCGTACAAACACTTTGACGTCGGTCGAAAAGGTGAAAATGGCAACAAAAGAGAAGGTGACCAACAGCTGAACAGACAGCACCAAAAACACCTGAGAACAGGGTTAAGAAAAAAATACTTGTATTAAACACACTATAGTCTAACTATTTCTAATACACGCTTCTGAAGAAACTATGTATGTCATACTGCTACATTTAATGCACTGTGTTTAGTTCAGTGGAAATTCACAGTTGTGTATATTCTACAAAATAATGTCCGTAAAAATGATATAATCACCTTTCTAATAAAGGCCTGTCTGATACTCTTATCTTCCCAGTTTGAGTTAGAAAACTCGTCGTTGCCATAATAAGAGGGGGGACCATCTCCAGTGTGATAACCAGGACTCCCAATAGACACTGCCAACACACAAATGCAAGTGATTTTTATTGTAACTGTAAATTGTTAACAGTGATAACCCAGGGTACACTACTGACATCTAGTCAATACAGAAGTAAAACAGCCATACAAATGAAAAAAAACTAGAAAGACCAGATTATAGGTTTGGATAGGAAAGCACATTTCATAGCATCTATATAAACCGTAGAAATAGTGGTAGAAAGCACTCTTGATAATAATGAAGAAACAAATAATATATTTGTCTTCAGATATTGCAACATTTTGCTCAGGCAAAGCCTTTCACCTCGCCTCACACCCAGGAGGACCAAGAAATATACACAGAGTAAACACAATTAACTTTGAAAAGATCTGCAGCTTCGCAGGGACACACCACTCTCTGTGCTCATTAGAAAACAAAAATATTTATTCAAACAGAAACAAAATAAAATCTTATATTATCTCATAAGATGTTATATAAGCTATAGTTACTTGCAGAACTTACCATTCGGATCTGCACTTATGCCAGGTTGGTCGGGCCCCTGCTGGTAAGGACTCTGTGGGTATGGCCCCTGAGGGTAGGTCCCCTGTGGGTAGGGCATCTGTGGATACGGCATCTGCGGGTAGGGTCCAGGGCCAAACCCAGGTTGGGCTGCGGGTTGGCCAAAAGCAGGCTGTCCGTATCCAGTCTGGTTATAGGAGTCAGGTGCCACGTATGGAGGTGCCACATATGGAGGTGCTGCTGGACCCTGGTTGAAGTTGGGTGGGGGCATACCAAACGCATCAATTTTGGGCGGTCCGTAGACATTGTTGTGAAGAGGGTTGTTTTCCCCCATTATAGGGTAGCTGGGCTTTTCCTGAGACATGTCTCCTTCCCTTACTGTAAAACTGATAGGGACAGAAAATAAGAAAGGTCAAAAAGGACAGATCAGCTACAGAACGAGGGCAATAGCAAACAATGTAAAATAATAGCTTTAATGTACAGCAGTGTTGGGGATAACAATCAAAGACAAAAAGTACACAAAATGAAACTGCTGGACAAACCTTTTATCAGCTGAGAGACAATTACAACGCTTCAGATTGCAGGAAAGATAATCTCTGCTTTTAATGAACCGATCTAAACAACTCCAACAGAACAATCAGACTCTGTTAACTCAGTGATTCTGTTCAGTCAACTGACTAATGGTACATTAAAAAACAAAAGATGCAAACGGACAATTGTCTGTTACCAGTCACTATATATAAGCTTCCCCGTGGGCAGCGCAATACACGTGAATTTGTAAGCTGATGGAACTGACAAATGCAGAAAGGCAGGGGATGGGCGGGCCTGTATGCACCGACCCAAACACAGAATTTACAGAGTCTGGTTGTATACCCGCTATGAGGCTCCTCAGGTTACAGCAGCAGTAGAATTCATCCCTTTAGTAGGAATAGTACCAATAAAATAATTTAATTGACTTTCACAAGCATTGTTACCAACATTCTTTAAAACAAAATAGTCTTCTGCAAAAGAAAGTGAGTCATACAGGTTTGGGATGACATGAAGGCGAGTAAATGATGTTATCATTTTTTGGGGGGGATAAACAACCCCTTTAAATGGGAACACAACGTTTTCTACCTCCAATGTACAGTACACCTGAAGTGAACGCCCATGAGGCCACAAGCGAAAGGCATGAGTCAGTGGAAATTCTGCTGAAATGCTATGAACAAACATAACTTCCTGCGACTTCCTATCAACCACAGGTCATCCAACCGTGGATTTAACATATTATTTGTTTGCATTTCACATGTGTTGCCTCACTGACTGTGATTCTCGTAGCCTGTTTTTTAAGAATTAAGAAAATACAAATGAAGAGGACACGATTACAAGAGCTTACACTGCTTCCTGGCACGGTTGCTGAGAGAGTGGTTGCTATGGACACTGATGAAGTAAATGCATGTGTTGGTGGGGTAACGCCATTTTTTTAGAGCTGTCAAAATCTGACTATTAAAAGAAACCAGGATTTAACCTGGAAATGCCATGTAGGGCCATATCAGGCGTCTTGTTTCTGAAAGCAATAGAAATTAATGTTTCTAAATTGCTATTTAAATTAGAGAAAACACAACAAGGCTCCTTATCCAAAAATATTAAAATACAGTGTCATTAAGAATAATCTGCCTCACTTCACTGAATAACATCAGTTATGCAACACTGTCCCATTTACTCTGGATGCCAAATCCAATGTGACCTGATCTCAGCTCAGCGATCTGTCCAGTATTAAAGACCAGGTTATATTCAGCAGCCTGTTTTCAACCGTCCCTTAATCACACCAGCAATTCTGACAAAAGTCATTGAGCCATATTGTCTTATTGTCAATGGCCGGGCCTGTAATCTTTCATTTGACATGATGTCAAACATCAACAAAGGAATAATATTGGGATTCCATTTTTAAATAACACCAGTCAATCTCAAACATTATTTTAAGTGCTGTATTTTTCCTGTATAAGGATTGTGAAAGGTTATCTGCATTCTGTAATCGATGTGTCAGTCTAAGAAATGGAGAAGGCTCTCAGTCGGAAGGTGCTTTAAATATGTTAATAAGATCTGTGCTGCCATTGGTTACTAGTTAGGTCACTACACTTTTGATTGAATGGAGAGCAGAGGTCAGGTTTTGACACCGTGTTTTTTACACATGTACATTTATCCTGCCTGATATCAGTAATCTTAATCTTAGCTAAGCAGGAGGGGTTCCAACAAATTGACATTTAGGCCTGGTCTGATAAAAGGGTTTAAGAAAGTCTGACCAATTTACAGTAAACATGTTTTAATTCAACTTCTTTAAAATCAAATGTCAAAACTTTTACTTTCAAGGGCAAATGAATGGATCCAATCAACGTGGATGAACATGGTCTCTTTGAGAAGGTCAAGGCATGTAATGTTGATTTAAAGGTGAATTTGCAGCTTGTGACAAACCCTTATCCTTAAGCCATTGGTTGTCAGCTGACAGTAAATTTCAGTCACACAACATACCCATGAAAGAAATAGGAAAAAGTCATTATCAGTACCAGATTCACTGTGTACTGTTTTTGTTGTGACGATCGTCATAAACCTATAATTCTATGGGGTACAAAAACAATCTACATAAAATTATTTGTGGGGATTTTATTTTATTCCTGTAGCGTAAAACTATAGACCGTGTTATTTTTTTAAATATTGCTACACATGAGTCATGAGAGATATGGAAGATGACAGGAAAAATACATCTACATTTTTATAATCACAATTCACCTCTTTTAGGTTGAAAAACAATTTCAATTTTGTTTCGGTAGTATAACTGAAAATTAATTATAGTTATTATGACAAAATAGATGAACAACAGCAAACAGTCTATTTTTCAGAGAACCTAATTTATTGATTTTCATTTATGATTGGTTACAAAAGTTAAGTAATCCTCGATGGATAAAGCAGGCACTTGACTGAATCTGGGAATTATGGGAACAGTACTGACTTCAATAAGCCTGGTAAAACAGCCCACTATTTATACTATTTATGAATACACAGGACACGCTAAGCAAACAAAACTCCCTTATTTTTTCCACTAATGCAAGTCCTGTTTCCCAAACTGTGATTGTAAGGTATAGCACACAAATCAAATGCAACCGTTTTATATGACAGCTATGGTTTTGACAATCTGTGGATAGTATGCATAAATATCATTGTTTCTTCAGTCATCATTAAAGATTAGCAAAAACAGGAACAGCAGAGATTCAAGCAGAGACCAAAAGAACAAACCATGTTTTTGTATATTCAACTGTATTCTAATGTTTCACGTTATGTTTATAGGGGACCTGCAAACTAGTCAAGCCGATGTCAAACTGCTTCCAAGACTCTTAAAAAGATGCAACTAAAATGATTTCAAGATGCAGTTAAATTGTGTTCGAGGTTTAAATCTCTCCCTTCTGAAATGGCCTGTTTTAAATCCAACTTTTATTTCTCTAAAGGTTTCACAAGGTTCCTGAGCAAATCCGATTCTCGCTGTCAATGGAACAGCCAGTAGTGGTATGAATTCACTTACCATGAATATTTTGCCCATTCTGAAATCCTGGGATCTGTGTCAAATTCGTCACAAAGCAAAAATGCACTACACTGCCGAATTAACCATTAAAATTAACGAGATCATCTTATATTTCCCCAAAGCATTTTCCAAATTGCCATGGTAGATATAAAATCCAGGGAGAATTCACCACCAACCCGGCATATTCTTTCCATTTGAATGAATAAAATCTTGCCCTTAAACTGTATCACTATAATGTGAAGAACTGATTTTCTTCTGGTTTTGATTGCATAAATAGAAATATAACTATAATAGAAAACTATAGTAGTACACTCTGAATTAGCTACAAGGGCCTACAATGTGCCTGCCTGCATGAGCATATAACAGCTAATAAAACACAACAAATCAATAGACAGGAAGTGAGCCACATCCCTGACAGAGGAGAGGACGGAGTGGCTTTACATATATTTGCATTGTGCATCAACTGAATGACATACTTGACTATTTGTTCAACTAAGACCAGAGACATGCCCAAACCATTTTTAACCAAAAACAAATCACTTGTTCTCTATTCACAAGATACCAGATGTGTGATTTATAGCCCAACACTTTCAAAATCGTTTTATATATTCAACTTGTATGTCCTAACTGACGCACAACATCCATAAACGTGGGAATTGGATGTAGGTATTGAGCTGTATAATTTGCTGAGATGGACAGAAAAAGGATGATGAGTTGAGCTGAATGTTGCCCAGGAAGAGAAGTAGGAGGTGACTTGGCATACGGTGAGAACACCGGCTTGCTACCGAAACTGATTATACATCAAATTATTAAAAACAAAAAGCGGTCTCCCATATTTAAATATGATCATTTATCAGATAAGGATTCTCTACTATAAGACTATCGGGCTTAAAATCCCCCATTTTGATAAGCATAAAAGCACATGAGGATGAGTGGAAATGTAGACAAAACTAGAGTTTTGAAACTTAGATCTAGAAATATCGATAAGAAAGACATCAATGACGTCAAGCGTAACACAACTCCGATATATTAAAATAAATAAATATAGCCAAGACAGCTAAGTTAAGCTAACAAGCTATTTGTGACACTAGATATAAACAATTAACTAAAAGACCACCGTGTCTTTTTAGCGTAACGTTAAACTCGAAACTCATAACCATAAAGCTAAGCTAACATAACACGTAACGATAGGTCAAGTAAACCGCTGTTAATCTTTTGCTAGTATAACGGAGCGGGCCGATGCGCATGTCGGTAACATTAAATGAACCCAACATGTAACACATTAATTGTTTAATGCAGATAACATTGCAAAATGAAGCGATATACACTAACGTTAATATAGCTCGCTTTAAATATTTGCTAGTGGGAAAAGGAAGACGTAAAGCTTACTGAATTGGCGCACAAACACGATGACAACAAGCGCCATGTCCACCCACCTGCTTATTCTAGCCATCTTTGCTTAAATAACAAGGATAGATTTGCTTTTTAAAAGTAGAAAGACTTACCCTCAAGGTTATGTTGCGAACAGCAAACCGCGACGTTTGTGTATTAAATAAGAACAGAGAGAATGCAGTGTTTGCTGGTTTGAGCTGACGACGCTTGCGGTCCCGTTGCTCAGCTCGTGATTATGCTTGTCTGCTCTGAATCTGTTAGCCCCGCCCACCGACACCATGTAAGACCTCGAGCGTGTTACGTTTTCTAAAAAGTCATGTGATACTTGAGACATTTTTGGTGTGATAACGCTGAGCATTTGCACTACACAGTTGCTAATGTCCTACTAATGTTAGCATGACTGAAACATAAACATTTCATGTTGTAGAAGTTGTACTAATGGGTCCAAAAAAATACTGTATGAAACCGGTGTCACCACCAAAAAGAAAAGGAAAAAACAGGGGACTTTTGTATCATATTGTTTCAAAATATTCAACACAAGTAATGGCATTCGTATAATTTGGGTCTTTAATGGTTTGCATAATTCAAATAATCAAAACAACCAAAACAGACAGACCGAAACAAGAACGCCATGTTATCCAAAAATATTTGGTTATCATGTATCGGTAAAAATATGATAAAATACTCCATCAAATATGTTGAATCCCCTAAAACCCATTTTATTTTTAGAATGAACACCTTAAAAAAGTACAATGGTGATCATTTACAAAGTTTCAAGTATGCAGTTATTAAAACATCTAAACACGTATTTGCACATGTATATTTTCTCCACACAAAGTTAGTAAATTTTTACCACATATTTACAATACAAACAAGAAGCTGAGACTAAAATCTGCACAGCTCAGAATCATGTCATTGGCAGCAGTTATCTGGTATTTTTCACAATAGACTTCACAGCATACAGTATGATGACGGTGTGGTTATCTTGTTATGTCAAATGCATTGTTAAATGTAGAGATCAACAGACTCTATGAGAGACATTTCTATTACCATCGGGCCTGCCCACTGAATTCACGCTGACTAATCACACACTTTAAAACTAGTGGAAATTCCTTAATAGACTGTCCAGTCCAGTCTTGCTTATAGTCCCATACGCTTGAGAGTAACTGCCTAGTTTGGCACGTGGATCTCCTGCAGCCGAAATGTTTGAATTACTCTGGAACACCTTCTTGCTAAACCTTGGAGGAACCTTCCCATCGCGTGGCTGTGAACTGGACCTCTGGTTCTGCAAATATATCATTTAAATTAAATTAATGAAGGTGACACGTTGTAGGTTTCCTCTAGTCATAATATGAACATCTAAAGAACACTGAAACATGGAGGCAGTAAAACAGATGGCGTAAGACCTCCTGATATGTGTCAAAAACTGAGGGGGCATCTCAATATGGTACTGCTTTCTAATGTGTGAAATACTGAAAATAAATCATTGGGTTGTGTTGGCAGGATCGCTTGTTCCAAGGTCACAGTCAACAAGAATGAGTCACATGGGTTGTATGCAAACTACTATCATTTGCGGCAATGCAAACATTTAGATTTATGTAGATGCTGTGTGATCTACATAAATCCAAAGTGACTTACACTACATTCAAGGCACAGTTGTATTCATATTTATTTTTTCAGTTTTTATATTCCCTGGAATCGAACTTTGCTTTTTTGACATTGCTACTACAATCCCACCTTCTGAACTAAAGGAACAGCCTTTAGACATTTGCTGGGTTTTTTAAAGTGGAGGTAAAATGCTATTTCATGCATTCTGACTTCTTTACACTGTTAAACATGCTGGTTTCTCAAGCGTAACAAGGTCAATTTATGAAAAACAAGTTGAACGTATGACGTAGTATTTCTGTGCTCAATTCACCCAGCCAGGGTTTCTAAAAGTTTTTTTCGAACATGGATTCGATAAGCTGTAAATCAAACTGAGTCATATGCCTGTGTTTTGTTGACAATTGGCTGGTATGGTGCATAATGTAAACAACACAAACTTATAGTGAATCAACAGTTATGCAGGGATAATGCGATGATGTATTGTGTGCTCGTGCTGTAGTTCCCCCAGCAAGCCTCCAGGCGCTCGTCTTTTTCCGAAAATAATCATACAGCTGTATCACTCTTTTATAAATTTGATCAAGTTTAATACTATAAATAAGATATGAAGTATGCAATACTACTGTATAGGTTCCCAAGATTAATATAATAAAAACAGTTTGTATCAGATCGTCGTTGTTTATGGGATAAACATCTGCCTACTAACCAGACGAGCAGAGGTGACGCAGACCCCAGGGGAAACCGTGGGTTCATCGTTGCGAAGCAGGGGATTGTTTTGGGGCTGTGCTAAGGTGAGAGAGAAAGAGCTTGTGCGTAGATAGGCAGAACGTCCCCGTTGGTCTCCACTCTGATGGAAAATAGAAACATTGGTATGTGGTATTGAGAAGACAAAGACAAAATGTTTATAAATAAACCAATTTCAGAAAAGACTGTTGGACTTACCACATAGCCATTAGCGCCACCTAAAGGTAGCACACTACCAGTTTCTTGATTCCTCCTCCCAATTCGATTATGATGTGGCTGTCCAGTTGGGTGGTGGGGAGGTTTGACTAAACCATCTGGAAAATAAATTCATGACTGTCAAAACATTTTTTTATAATAAATATTTAAAAAAAAACATTACTACAGTCAATATTGAACAGAACTCACTAGGTACGTGTGTAATGGGGTTATAGGAGGTTTTGACTGCACTGGGGCTCACTGCTGGACTGCTGTTCTCAACCAATGTGTGTGTTTGTTCAGGCTTACTAGGAGATTTTGCAACAGGTGGTCCAGTTTCATTATGACTCTTCTTGTCTTTTGGAGATTTCCATACGTGATCTCCATCCGCACCACATTTGCCAGCAGTACTTTCATTGCTTTTGTCCATTTCACTGTCTCCATTAACTTCCCTTTTCTTCTCCTCAATTTTTTGTTTAAAATGAGGTTGTTTATGTATTTGGCGACTAACTCTTTTCTCCAGGATCATCTTTTAGAAGGTGAAATTGGGAAGTTACAAAGTCATTTTAAGTTTGCAACAGTATTATTATTGTAAATAAGCTTTGAAAGCTGATTATTTATAGTCAGTCAGCGTGATAATAATGCTGCAACAAAGTTGTGCCGTTTTCATAAGGAAGTGCATTTTTGTCATCATGACACAGCATATTTGTTTACTCAACACAGATATCACTTGACTGACTATGTCCACTCATAACATTATCACTGCTGTTTACAGAAAGCGTCCATTCATTTCATGACAAAGGGGAACGTTAATCCATAAAAAATAAGAAAGTAGCAAGTGGAAGCTTTCCACCCACCTCGTAGAGTTTGTTTCTGTACTGAGTAACGGAGAGCTTGATGTCATCATCCACTGGCAGAATGACATCATAGTCCAAACTAGGTTCTCTTACTGGGTTATGAAATCTTGCATGGATTAAAAAATATGTATATATAATTTATAAAAAATAAATAAACAAATATTTTTGTCTTCTTTCTATTATTCACAAACTAAGTAACCAAGCAACTAAGTCAAGATTACATTTTGCCTCCGGTTTTTGTCATGTATTTTCATGTAAATCAAAATAAAAAAATTACTCATGAATAGAATAAGTAAACTAGACATGACATGATCTTCAATGTGTTCAACAGAACCAAAAATTCTATATTAATTATTTTCTACTATGGTAGTCAACGGTGCCTCAGAACTGCTGGTTGCTAACATTCTTCCAAATATATTTCTTTGTGTTAATTATAACAAAGAAATGTATACAGATTTGTAACAACTTGAGGATGAGTAAATAATGACAGAATTTTAAGTAAAACAATAAAGAAAAATGAACTTGGGCTCACTTCGACACATAAGGGTGCTGCAGGGCTTCCTCTGCATTAAGTCTTTTATCTGGATTAAAAACCAGCAGCCGCTGCACTAAATCAAGGGCATCGGGTGGCACTGATGACTGCAGAATTTCACCAAATGGCACCTGTGGTCTAAACACACGTAACCATTGAACATGGATATATATTTCGAATTTATGAAGATTACAACAACAACAAAAAAATAACTAGAAGAATAAAATTTATAAAATAATACAATTATGAATTGATAAATATATTTAATGAAATAAACATATTATCATTAGATTATAAATGATCAATAGTTCTTAATAATTAATCATTTACTTGAAATATAATTAATTATGATATAATTACATACCTAAGCAGCATCCTCTGAATCACAGAAGCCCCATACTCCGATCTGATTGCCAATACATCTACAAAAACAACACACAGTTTAGCTCTAACACTGTAGGTTGTGTAGGCTTGAACAAAATTTCAAAATAATAATAAACTCACCTTCTTTGGAAGGATGTGGAATGGCACTCATGATTTTCTCAATTTGATTAATGGTAGAGGTCCCAGGGAAAAGCGGCTTGCCCATGAGCATCTCTCCCAGGATGCAGCCTACGCTCCACATGTCCACACCTTTCGTGTACCTGCAGGATGTAGAGGACTTTCATATGATACCCAGAATCAAGCTGAATGGAACGTGATTCTTTCAGTATAAATTGAAATGAAATCCTTTGTGCTCCATGTACCTGGTGGATCCTAGAAGAATTTCAGGGGCTCTGTACCATCGTGTAGCAACATACTCTGTCAAAGCAGGGTTCACAGCATCCTCTTGGATCTGATAGAGTGATCTTGCCAGGCCAAAGTCACACAGCTTTACAAAGCAATCGGAGTCTAGTAATATGTTGGATGGCTGTATTAGATAAAAAGACAAACATAAAAATAAAACCAGGACTGGTCTCCGTTGATTTTGAAAGCAAAACGTTACAAAATTAAAGGTAATTGAAATGAAATACCTTTTGGTCTCTATGTATGACGTTGCCCGAATGAAGGTATTTTGTTGCTTTAAGAAGCTGGTACATTATATACCGCTTATGAATGTCTTTCAATAGACTTCCTTTCTTAATGACTGCATGTAGATCTGTGTCTGAGAATAAAATCAAATAAGATTACTCTTTAACTGTGAATGGGGCTGTCATTCATTCACCTTCTGGCGTTCACCGGTTTGGAACAAAATGAGTCATGTGTTCAAGTATTAATCTATTATATCTTACCCATGTATTCAAATACAAGGTAAATGTCTTTGTCATTTTGGGCTCTGAGGACATTCAGTAACTTGATTATGTTAGAATGGTCCCCAAACTCCTGCAAACAAAATAAAAAGTTTCTTGCTATAGATCAAAAACACTCTTTACTTTAAGCTGAATTGTTTTTTAAATCATGTATATTGGAAATACTTGCAGCGTATACATTGCATGTTAATGTTTTTTTAATGCAAGGTTTGGTCATTGCAACGTGCTTACCTGCAGCAACATAATTTCTCGGAATGTTCTCTATGAGAAACCGACAAAAGAAAACCGACAAATGTTATCCTGGGAAAAAGTTTGAGATATTTATGTGGTATTTATGGCTTTTAATTACACATTTATCTTTAACACTATGAAATAATTGATTAAATGCTCTTGTTTTTTGTTTCTAACCTGAGCATCTGTTCGATTCCTAAAAGCGTCAAAGATTTTCTTTATAGCAACCGTCTCTCCTGTTTTTCGGTCCACGGCCTTCCAGACAATTCCATATGCCTGTGAAAAATGGAATTATGACAAAATTGAAGGAAGCCATGTAGCCCGTATATCATAACCAGTTGTCAACAACGCATGAAACCCCTGATTTTAGTATTTATTCTTTTGTTCTCACTGCAGTTTCCAGTTATTTCGTTTAGAGAGGTTGAATCAAGTGGAGCTAAGAGGGAATACGATGTTCACACACTGCTATAAAAGTGCTGAGGGTTCTATTCTTGGCACATTTTTCTTTTAGCTTTTATTCTTTATACAATAGTTATGTTTGTCTGAGATTTGTGAATGATAAAGATTGCACCAATACCAAAGTGAATCGCTTGATTTAGAAACTTTGATTTCCAAAATGTATTTATTTCACATTGTTGTATAAAAAAACAAGAAAGCTGTTATATCACTGTATCATTAATAACAACACAACACATTTCAACCCATATTTTAACTGCAATTGTTTGAATTGGTGTAATCTGCTTAGATAAAACAAGACACACTCTTTCATTGTTCCAATGTTGCACAAGTCTCATAAGCATTATGGTCTGTGTAACAGAGCTAATGAGAAAATGTAAGTCTCTATTGGTAATTCTGCACGCAAATCATAGATGCAAGTTTATTCTCACTATGAAGTGTTTTGAATAATAACTTAAGATTGACATACATGAGTCAGTTAGTTATTATTACATAACTAGGTTTATATAAGGGCATAAACAGTAAGCAACTCAACTTACCCCTTTTCCAAGTCTTCTTTTGATTTCATATTTCGAGGTGATGTGTTCTTCCACCTCCGTGATGTTCATCCTGTATTGTTACACTTGAAATAAATCTTCCTTTGTTTTGTGGCATGAATAATACGCTTAACTACACCTTTGTGCAAGAATTGCCCTACAACTGACCTTGCAGGCGATGTACAAATAAAACTACAACAAAGATGTTCTGAAATCTACTTATAACGAGACAAAATGATACGAAAGCGAACTTATTAGCAGTTCATTTTAATAATGATCAGCGAAACATTTAAACGGAGCTACATATAGCACTTTCTATACTCAACCTGCTTTTTCGTATGCTAGAAGAATGTATAAAAATGAATTCAGATGTTTTTGTCATTGATATCTGCAGACGCTCATTGCGAATCGCCGCCTGTTGTAAAGTTGCGCATCGCTTCGGTTTGTAATTGTTTGTCGCCGTGGAGACGCGACGCGACGCGACTGTGGAGGAGGAAGCGATCTCTTAAAGGAGCCGAAAACTTTTATTTCCTATTCGTACAGTACCATAAAGATCCCGTATGTATACTCTGCACAATATACTTTTCATTCACAGCAACAACAAAGTTTCTGTAAATTACAATGCAAAAAAATTGTTTGTGTTTTAGAGTGTAGCCTACCTGAAGTATACTTGCCCGTTATGTCTACTTTAGTGTGCAACCACACAACGGTTCTCATTGATAATTAACAAAATACATTATTTGTACAATATAAGTAACTGAACATTTGTTATTTCAGTGATTTATCAGCGATACAAATCATAAAAGTTGTGGATGAACACTGCGATATTGAAGTCAAATACACAAGGGCAAATTGTTATTCTTGAAAGTTAATGTGGTTTATTTAAAACTATTTACAATGGTCATTTAATAAATATGACTTTATACTAAATTAAGACAGATCAACACCACACCAAGGAAAGTGTACACTATGTTCTGTATCATGCTCTCTGCTATAAAAGTCAAGTTTAAGAACAACAAATTTAAAGAACTGTAAATGATTTTCAATTTAAATGGTCTTATTTGAATATACACTTCGAAAAACTCAAATAAAAATATGAAGCTGGCTATGAGATGTTATTGTCGTAATTGTAATTTGTTAGAAAATCCATTATCAAAGCTCATCCTATAATATATTATTATGAGATCCATAAAGTAACGAGTCATATGCTTATAACACAAGGAAATGCCAGCAACTCCCTAGCTCACTTCCCTTGAAGATACTCTACAACCGTATAGGCATGTATACAAATACACAAATTCTCTAAACAGAATAAACTCTGTTTTTGAAAGCCTAATGATCAGGTCATTTTAGAGAATGCTTTTAGACTACATAAGGAAAATATAGGCATTGTCAGACAAACTCAGTTAGTAAGTTTCAAGTTTTTTCTTTCTAAATTTAAAGGAAACAAAAAACCTATGAAGACATGATTAGCCTCAGTCCAGAGAAACCCATGTGGATAAAGGGTCTCATTGTTAACAACTTTAACATTTAAGAGAAATGGGGAATATAGGAACATTTAAACACAGATGCTTATAAAAGAAAAAAAAGCTTGTGGAAGAGTTCAAAGAGATCAGGGAGCGTTTAAGAAGAGTGCAAGAATCGATTAAAGGCGTTGTAGGCAGATTCCAGGTCAAACAGCATCTGGCGAACCTGGGAGTCATCCAGCTCATCAGATGCAGACATGCTGCTTAGTGTTGTTAACCTGTGAGAAAGAACCAACACACTTTATCCTTTGACAAGAATCTGAGGTGGGTGAGCAAACACAGTTTAGTCCTGCTTTTATTGCAGGACTAAACTGAACTTTGCACAGAATTTTGAGCTGATGCCTTTTTTCAAGTGTAAGGATAATAAAAACACTGGTTCAGAGTTTGATTTAGGTATTATTGTGTTTTGCATTTGACCATCATATATGCTTTCATGACTAATGCTACTGCAAAGCTCTGCAGTGAAGTTAGGCTTACCAGAGGTTGACTTTGTCTTTGGCCTCTGAATCTGGGGGCATGTTGCTCATTCTGTTCATGGTCTCCATCAGTTCTCTCAGGTCAGGCTGGATCTATAAAACAATCGAAATCATCGTTATTATTAATAATCATTCATTATGAATGCTTTAAAACTAAATAAGCTGATGGAGTCTGAACCAATACTGTAAACACGTACCTCATCCATGGCACGAATCTCTAGTCGAAGTTTGTCCATCACTGTGATAAACAGCTGCATGGATGAAAGCAGAGACATTTAATACGGTAATCTAATTTTAAAACAATTTTAAAGATTCAGTATGGATTTGCTGCTTATATTAGATTAGCAGAGCCTGGCAGTTAACATCAATGCTGTGTCTATCTGAAGCCTTTCTTGAGTTAAGCTCTTCCATTGTATAGTTTACTGCTGTTCTGGAAAGCAAATTACATACAGTATCATGTAAGAGGAATAAGAAAATATATTCTGAGCCAATCGATGCACACTGGCGCTTGCTAGCAATAACCCACGTAAAGCTATTCAATTAAGCATAAATATAAAACACATGTATTGAGAAGTTCAAGATACATACAGATACTATGTCTGCAATGCAACGATTCAGGTTGCCCTTGTCATCCTTGATGGTGATTGGTCGATCCTCTTTAATCCTCTCCATTGCTAGTGGACAATCAAGCTGCCACAGGCACAGAAGGGGAAATATTAAATGGGAATAGCACACAAAACTTTATGTTAAAACAAAATATTCTGTACAACATAAAACCACCATAAGCCAATTTCCAGATAATGACCCCACAATAATTTAAATGCCTTGGACCATTAAATGAGTTACAAACAGAAATAACAAAAAATATTGAATTATGAACTGCAAAAAAAATTTACTCTGTATTTCCGGCAAAAGTCATCGATGGACCCCACATCTGATCCCTGGACCTGTTTGAAAGCAGCCTTGTATTGGACAAGCAATCTTGAGCAAGCTCCAGTATATCTGCAAAATAAAGGAAATGTTAAACTTTGAATAGACAGATTTAGAAATTCACAGCATTTAGTCCCCCAAAAAAAGAAGCAACTAACTCATTAGGAGTCACACAATCTTTAATGTATGCTTTCTCCAGGGCTTGAAGTGTCTTTACCACAGCAAACAACTCTGCCATGTTGTCATACCTTTTAAAACAAAACAAAAAACAAGCACATAAAATGCAATGAGTTACAAATATTTCCCTTAAGGTGACATCAATCACACAAAATTAACAAGCTCAAACAGTTTGAGTACATGTTACCACATTCCTGAATACAAAGCACATTGTCTATGATGTTGGTCAACTTACTTTTCCCTTTCTCTGGCATTTTTGTACAATTTTACTTCCTGTAAGAGACAGAGATGTTCAACCCAAGGAAAATGGTTATGATAAAAAAGTGCAATTTTTACAAATAATCACAATTTCTAGTGGTAACAGTACAGTTTTACCTCATAAAGTTCTGGCTTGTTGGCAGGTGCTAGTTAAAAAAAAAAGCAGAAAGAAAATGAACCAAACATCATTAAAAATATAACTGCAAGCAGTAATCATCGGGTTCGAGCAGTCTAAGGGGACTAAGGTCGACTGCCTTCGCTGACTACGGTCAGGAATCGCACCATAACACATCCGCAACGGATGACACTTACCCATATCCAGAAAAATGAAAGAAATGGTCAGCAACGGTTAATACAGACCACGCATGCTTACACTCATATGCAGGTTTAAACAGATAAGGGACGAGTGAAATTAACCAATTCTCATGTCTCTACGATGTTCTGTTCCAGAGATATAGGTCTAGCTTAATGGTTGCTAAGTTAACCTGTTTAGTTGCTATGGATGTGGCATGGCACCTGCCATACATTATGATAGACGTGTATACATTTTTTTTAAGGCTTAAGGCCAGGAGCATCTTAAATAGATACATTGATTCACATTCATAATATTCTAGAATGCCATGGCATTTAAATTATGCTTAATTTTATACAAACACCTCACATAATACAATATACCCCATTTTGATGTTTGCTTTGAACTTCAGGAAGTCATGTTTACCATGTCTAAATGCCTAAATTTATTGAGCTGCTGCCATGTGACTGGCTGAGTAGCAATTTGGGTTTACATGCAATTAAACTGGTTTTATCTAATAAAGCTGTGTTATATATATATATCAACACTCATCTTAAAAGCAAGCAGACATGTGCTATATTTATAGATGTGTAAATATGGAGCAACGTTTAATGTGTAATACATTATATTTCTAACACTGTCTTCCTGTGAGACACATTTCATTACACACACATGCACACTCTCGATCACACAAGACACACAGAACTATACAGTGCATTCAAACTCATATGATACAGAGGGAAATGATATCCATAAACACACACGCACACTACACACCTTTATCCTGCACATATTTATCGTTCCTTTAGCAAAGCTACATGCATTGTGATCTGGTGACTCTATAAGAAAGCCATCGAAATGAATGTCTCTTCCTATGAGCATCACATTTTGCATGCTTGTTAAGTGTTATAATATGTATAATAGTACTACATGGCAAGTCAGTTGGATTATTTATTAAGGAGTATCGACATATAACATACTCGTTTCACGCTAATATAATAAAGGACCCTGTTATGGTCACAAAACAAAAAAAAACTCAACATGATTTTGATGATTATTGACCTAGAGAGTCCAAAGAAATGAACTGAGGTGGAAATTTTGAAATTGCTTGAAAATCCTTGAACAAGTTTGAAAAAGTAGTTTTTTAAATCATCACCAATAACTCACAAACCATTTGATAGACATCAATGGTTCAAGAGGCAAAGTTGTTATGAATAAGGAGATCTATCGTTTGATATCAATAGTTTGTGTATTACTCAAATGTCACGTGACGAACAGTTGTCTAGGCCACCAAAAGACATGTGCATTTTGCCATTTTTATTATTATAGCGCCACCTAGTGTCCAAACGCCACGTTCTTTTTTATGTGACATCCTAGTGATGGTCTCCAGATATTTCCTGAGCCCCTTGCTGAAATGTTAAACCGTTGTTGATTTGAGGCCATTTAAATGTGATAGGCTCCGCCCATTTTTTTATTTTGGGGCCCCTAAGCGATCGTGAAAGGAAATTTCAACTTTTTTTGATAATTATTTACCTTCACACTCCACACAAGTCATCTACATTGGTTTGGGTCTGATCGGTCAAAAACTCAGGGACAAGTTTGCGAAGAAAGGTTTCTATCAATATCTGCGATAACTCACAAACCATTTGATCGACAGAAGTTGTTCTAGAGGCAAAGTTGTTTAGAATAAGGAGATCTATCATATAATACAAATAGTTTGGTTATATGTCAAGTGTCACATGATACACAAATGTTTAAGCACTACTAAAGCGTTACTTCGCCCCCCGGTGGCCAAATGAGTTCACATTTCTTACAGACCTTAAGGACCTTGAGATGAATAAGCCCAGCGAGTGTCGTTTTGATCGGCCTCCGTTTACCCGGTGTAATGAGTGCTCAAAATTCATTGGCCAATGGCGGCCATGTTTTTTGACATACGTCAATGTCCTTTTAGATATTCATGAAGCATGAGACAAAGACCCACCATACCAATTATCAAGTCATTCGGGCAAAGGGTTGCGTAGTTATAGCCATTTTCTAGCTCATTCAAATTATAGCGCCACCTAGTGGCCAAACGCCACATTTTTTTTATTATAACTCCGGACTGAGGGTCTACACATATGTTCCAAGCCCCATGAAGATATCTCAAACAGTTCACGAGTTATGGCCATTTTAGCTAAATATGCCACTTCCGGTTTGGACGTTTTAGCGCCACCTAGCGGCCGTGAGCAGAAAATTCAACTTTTTTTCGATAACTATTTACATTCACACTCCACAGAATTCATCAACGTTGGTTTGGTTTCGATAGGGCAAAAATCCAGGGACTAGTTCATTTTTTTTTTTTTTCATAAAATGCAAATTAGCGAAAAAATTTGCATACCGGAAATGAAATCGGAGATATACGTTTTTTAAGTTTTGAGCCAGTGATTACACTGATATAAGACACTTGGGTGTGCGACCAATGGTTTAGGAGTATAAGGCGCAAACGCGCTTTTCATCGTTGTAGCGCCACCTATGGGCCGATTTGGCTGGCTCCGTGTATCTGAGTAGCGACAAGGACTACTACCATCTGACCAAGTCTCAGCTCTGTCGGTCTTACGGTTTGGGCTGCAGCATCAGTTTTAGGGCAGAATAATAATAAGAATTAAAGCTGCAAGCAGCCTTTAAGCGGGTTTCGAGAATTTGCGCCATTCAATGCAGTTATGCATCCACGAACAGGCTAAGGGGTCAAACCCCAACGAACCCACGATGGATCAAAGTCCCACACACAGAAAAATTATAGAAATGATCAGTATCACCTCAAAGTAGCGTTGCATGATTACACACTCATGACTAGCTGTTTTCCCTTAATAAAAACAACAAAATAAACTTATTCAAAGTTGGTTGGTGTCAGGTAATGGTGTCATAAAATACTGCCTGCAGGTGTAGCCTTTGTCCCCTAGCAGGATTCCATCATAGTCTCCTGTATAATAGAAAAATGCAGTTCTGTTAGGCCCAAAAAGGCCCAAAATTAGTAATCCAGTTAGTTTGTAAAGTCTATTTGACTTGTCACGTCCAAATAATGTGCATAACTCTCTGAAGATACTTGAGTCGTGCACAGAGCCTGGCCATTTCGCTACCACATTTATAATGTGGAACATAGTCACACACCATCTAAGAGATTTGTTGTATAATTGAATACATTCCCTTAAATAATTATCAAACTAAATGTTATGAATGTTTACTGGCATGGTCATTTCATAATCTTTATGATCAATTATAATGTACCTGCAATAGAGAATTTTGAAATTGCTTAAAAAAATCAAAGAACTAGTTAGCAAAAGTCAGTTTTAAACACCATCACCGATAACTCGTGAACCGTTTGTGTGACATCAATGGATCAAGAGGCAAAGTTGTTCAGAATGAAGAGGAGGACTATTAAATGATATCATTAGTTTGTGTAAGTGTCAAATGTCATGTGATACACAATTGTTTAAGATATGAGATACACGTCAATTTTGCCATTTTTACTGTTTTAGCGCCACCTAGTGTCCAAACGCTACCTTCTTTTGTACGTGACCTCGGAGTGATGGTCTACACATATCAACTGAGCCCTATGATGATATGTTAAGCCCTTCTGGATTTATGGCCATTTTAATGTGATAGGATCTGCCCATTTAAGTTTTGGCGTCCCTAAGCAACGGTGAAAAGAAATTTCAACTTTTTTTCAATGATTATTTACATTCACACTCCACAGAAGTCATCTGCATTGGTTTGGTTCCGATTGGTTGAAAAACCAAGGACTAGTTCGCGAAAGTAGGTTTTGACATCATCAGCGATAACTCACAAACCGTTTGATTGACAGACGCGTGTCCAGAGGCAAAGTTGTTCAGAATGAGAAGAGCAATCTTATGATACCAATAGTTTCTGTATATGTCAAATGTCACGTGATACAGAATTGATTAAGCACTCCAAAAGCATTATTTCGCCCCCCGGTGGCCGAATGAGTTCATGTTTCTTACAGACCTTCAGGACCATGAGGCAAATAAACCCAGCAAGTGTCGTTTTTATCAGCGTCAGTTAACCCTGTCTAATGAGTGCTCACATTTAATTGACCGATGGCAGACATGTTTTTTGAGATACGCCAAAGTCCTTTTATACAGTCAAGGTTCATGACACAAAGACACACCATACCAAATAATATGTCGATCGGGCAAACGGTTGGATAGTTATAGCCCTTTTCGAGTTTGTTACTATTATAGCGCCACCTAGTGGTCAAACACCGAGTTTTTTTTATTGTGACCCCGGACTGAGGTTCTACACATATGTTCTAAGCCCGGTGAAGATATCTCAAACCGTTCTCTAGGTATAGCCATTTTAATGAAATAGGTTACTTCCGGGTTTGACGTTTTGATGCCCCCTAGCGACCCTGAATCGAAATTTCGACTTTTTTTCAATGAATATTTACATTCACACTCTACAGAATTTATCAGCGTTGGTTTGGTTCCGATCGGGCAAAAATCCAGGGACTAGTTCATTTTTTATTTTTTTCATAAAATGCAAATTAGCGGAAAAATTTGCATACCGGAAATGAAATCGGAGATATACGTTTTTTAAGTTTTGAGCCAATGATTACACTGATATAAGACACTTGGGTGTGCGACAAACGGTTTAGGAGTAACGAGCCCAAACGCGTTCAGCATCGCTGTAGCGCCACCTATGGGCCGATATGGCTGGGTCACTGTATCTGAGTAGCCTGCACAGATACAACCAACTGACCAAGCCTCAAGTTTCTACGACTTACGGTTTGGGCTGGGCGACCGGTTTTAAGGCGGAAAAATAATAATAATAAATATAGCTGCAAGCAGCAATCATCGGGTTCGAGCAGGCTAAGTGGACTAATGTCGACTGCCTTTGGTCACTACGCTCAGGAATCGCACGTCAAATGTCACGTGATACACAGTTGTTCATGCACTCCAAAAGCGTTATTACGCCCCCCGGTGGCCGAATAAGTTCATGTTTCTTACAGACCTTAAGGACCATGAGACGAATACGCCCAGCGAGTGTCGTTTTGATCGGCCTCTGTTAACCCGGTGTAATGAGTGCTCAAAATTCATCGACCAATGGCGGCCATGTTTTTTGAGATACGCCAATGTCCTTTTAGTTATTCATGTAGCATGAGACAAAGACCCACCATACCAAATATCAAGTCATTCGGGCAAAGGATTGCGTAGTTATAGCCATTTTCTAGCTCATTCAAATTATAGCGCCACCTAGTGGCCAAACGCCGCAGTTTTTTTATTGTGACCCCGGACTGAGGGTCTACACATGTGTTCCAAGCCCCATGAAGATATCTCAAATGGTTTACGAGTTATGGCCGTTTTAGCTAAATATGCCACTTCCGGTTTGGACGTTTTAGCGCCACCAAGCGGCCGTGAGTGGAAAATTCAACTTTTTTTTGATAGTTATTTACATTCACACTCCACAGATGTCATCAGCGCTGGTTTGGTTCCGATAGGGCAAAAATCCAGGGACTAGTTCATTTTCTTTTTTGTTGCATAAAATGCAAATTAGCGGAAAAATTTGCATACCGGAAATGAAATCGGAGATATACATTTTTTAAGTTTTGAGCCAATGATTACTCTGATATAAAACACTTGGGTGTGCGACAAACGGTTTAGGAGTATCGGGGGCAAACGCGCTTTTTATCGTTGTAGCGCCACCTATGGGCCGATTTGGCAGGCTCCGTGTATCTGAGTAGCGACAAGGACTACTACCATCTGACCAAGTCTCAGCTCTGTCGGCTTTACGGTTTGGGCTGCAGCATCAGTTTTAGGGCAGAATAATAATAAGAATAATAATAAAACCAACAAATACAATAGGTTTCTAGCCCTTCGGGCTCGAACCCTAATAATAAGAATAAAAATCCTTACAAAAACAATAGGTTTTCAGCACTTCGTGCTCGAAACCCTAATTAAAGCTGCAAGCAGCCTTTAAGCGGGTTTCGAGTATTTATGCCATTCAATGGAGCAGTGCATCCACGAACAGTGTAAGGGGTCAGACCCCAACGAACCCACGACGGATCAAACTCCCACCAACACAGAAAAATTATAGAAATTATCAGTATCAGCTCAAAGAAGCGTTGCATGCTTACACACTCATGACTAGCTGTTTTCTCTCAATAAAACAACAAAATAAACTAATTCAAAGTTGGTTGGTGTCAGGTAATGGTATCATAAAATACTGCCTGCAGGCATAGCCTTTATCCCCTAGCAGGATTCCATCATAGTCACATATATAATAGAAAAATGCAGTTCTGTTAGGCCCAAAATTAGCAATCCAGTTAGTTTGTAAAGTCTATTTGACTTGCCACGTCCAAATAATGTGCATAACTCTCCGATACTTGAGTCGTGAACAGAGCCTGGCCATTTCGCCACCAGATTTATAATGTGGAACATAGTCACACACCATCTAAGAGATGTGTTGTATAATTGAATACATTCCCTTGAATAATTATCAAACTAAATGTTATGAATGTTTACTGGCATGGTCATTTCACAATCTTTATGATCAATTATAATGTACCTGCAATAGAGAATTTTGAAATTGCTTAAAAAAATCAAAGAACTAGTTAGCAAAAGTCAGTTTTAAACACCATCACCGATAACTCGTGAACCGTTTGTGTGACATCAATGGATCTAGGGGCAAAGTTGTTCAGAATGAAGAGGAGGACTATTAAATGATATCATTAGTTTGTGTAAGTGTCAAATGTCATGTGATACACAAATTGTTTAAGATATGAGATACACGTCAATTTTGCCATTTTTACTGTTTTAGCACCACCTAGTGTCCAAACGCTACCTTCTTTTGTACGTGACCTCGGAGTGATGGTCTACACATATCAACTGAGCCCCATGATGATATGTTAAGCCCTTCTGGATTTATGGCCATTTTAATGTGATAGGATCTGCCCATTTTAAGTTTTGGCGTCCTTAAGCAACGGTGAAAAGAAATTTCAACTTTTTTTCAATGATTATTTACATTCACACTCCACAGAAGTCATCTGCATTGGTTTGGTTCCGATTGGTTGAAAAACCAAGGACTAGTTCGCGAAAGTAGGTTTTGACATCATCAGCGATAACTCACAAACCGTTTGATTGACAGACGCGTGTCCAGAGGCAAAGTTGTTCAGAATGAGAAGAGCTATCATATGATACCAATAGTTTCTGTATATGTCAAATGTCACGTGATACACAGTTGTTCATGCACTCCAAAAGCATTATTTCGCCCCCCGGTGGCCGAATGAGTTCATGTTTCTTACAGACCTTCAGGACCATGAGGCAAATAAGCCCAGCAAGTGTCGTTTTTATCGGCTTCAGTTAACCCTGTCTAATGAGTGCTCACATTTAATTGACCGATGGCAGACATGTTTTTTGAGATACGCCAAAGTCCTTTTATACAGTCAAGGTTCATGACACAAAGACACACCATACCAAATAATATGTCGATCGGGCAAACGGTTGGATAGTTATAGCCCTTTTCGAGTTTGTTACTATTATAGCGCCACCTAGTGGTCAAACACCGAGTTTTTTTTATTGTGACCCCGGACTGAGGTTCTACACATATGTTCTAAGCCCCGTATAGATATCTCAAACCGTTCTCTAGTTATAGCCATTTTAATTAAATAGGCTACTTCCGGGTTTGACGTTTTGATGCCCCCTAGCGACCCTGAATCGAAATTTCAACTTTTTTTTAATGAATATTTACAATCACACTCCACAGAATTTATCAGCGTTGGTTTGGTTCCGATCGGGCAAAAATCCAGGGACTAGTTCATTTTTTATTTTTTTCATAAAATGCTAATTAGCGGGAAAATTTGCATACCGGAAATGAAATCGGAGATATACGTTTTTTAAGTTTTGAGCCAATGATTACACTGATATAAAACACTTGGGTGTGCGACAAACGGTTTAGGAGTAACGAGCGTTAACGTGCGCAAACACGCTTTTCATCGCTGTAGCGCCACCTATGGGCCGATTTGGCTGGGTCACTGTATCTGAGTAGCCTGCACAGATACAACCAAATGACCAAGTGTCGAGTTTCTACGACTTACGGTTTGGGCTGGGCGACCGGTTTTATGGCGGAAAAATAATAATAATAATAAAAATCCTTACAAAAACAATAGGTTTTCAGCACTTCGTGCTCGAAACCCTAAAAAACTAACAAATACAATAGGTTTCTAGCCCTTCGGGCTCGAACCCTAATAAACATGAATTGAGATTATACTGGTGAGGTTTTATCACTTACCCCCTCCCATCACACCAGATGCTGGTATTCCATGAAACATGACTGATATCTACAAAACAGTTGAGGAAACGGTGAAATTATTATTATGTGTTTAGCCAAATGAAACTTTTATTGATGAGTAATATACAGTTTCTAAACATCAAAACCTACTGAGCTGTCTGTACACAGCATATCTAGGTAACGTTAGTGCTCACTGTTTTTAGCGTCAACACAGGCTAAGGAAATGCAATTCAAACATATTTAATGTCATAGAAAACAATTCAATTTATTATATTTTAGAAGCATATGGAGCTGCTTGGCATAATACCGTCTATGTAAATGTCAAATCTTAAACAGTGCAAGCACTTCAACATAGTTTGTCTGTTTTATTTGCTAACAAATAAATAGCGTCATTAGCCCAGCTAGCTAGCTATGGTTACGCATTAAATGTACACGCGACATCGATATCTGCTAATCATTAACACCCTTTATAAAAACATAACGTAAGTGTGGTTGTACAAACCTTTCCAAATAAAATACTTCATATGTTTTAACCAAAAAGCCACAAAAACAAGAGCTTCACTCACCCTTATTTTGACGTCACCCACTGTTAACAGCTGACGTCGCCGGATGATTTCGTCACATCCGTTTTCGCATGCACTTTCTCGTCTTTTAGTTCATGTTTAAGTAAAATATACACAATGCTAATATTTTGTACACATTTAAATCACAACACCAAAATCATATAAATTACAATTGAACAATATTAATTTTAATCATTGTGTTGTTTACGTCGCATTGGAAGGGTTGCCAAGTAGGTACAATAATCCCACAGTCTGTAAATGCATTATTGTACAATATTTTACGACATAAGACTATCACATTTTTTATATAATATTTAATAGCATATATTAACAAATAACAGTCTGAAGACAACTCTTAAAACACAATTTTAGTTGTTGTGTTTAATTCCTACGAGCACTTGGCAACCCAAAATTTCCGAACGCTCGCGCGGGAACGTGATCAGGACAGCAACAGTAAACAGGGACTCAAGGCAATACAACTAAACCTAACATACGAAGCGCTGTTACAAAACGTTGATATTTACTTATTATTGGTTATTACTGACATTTTACTGGGTAGTTTAATTGAGTGCGAGTGAATCGGAGAATTGAATGCCTTGGGGTCTGGTTAAGATTTGTCGTGACGTTTCTTTAAGCAGAAAATGAAAGGCACTTCTAAAGGCACTAAAGTGAAACCTGCAGCATCTGCTCAAGAAGAGGAGTGTGGGATATGGCTTGACACAACTGAGTTAAAAGAAAAGAAACAAAAGGTAACTTTGAACGTGTATTATATCTTCTTTATTATAAAAAACAATTATTTAACAGTTTTCATTCTTTTCAGAAACAGCTTACTCGTCCAATCTCAAAATTACTCAATCCATTGGCGAGATCAGGGGGATACAGTGTGGCTGTAGCTCTGAGCTTTACTCAAACTAAACTTGACATGCCTGTCACTAGACAGAGCACAATATCATCTTTCTTTTCACCTAAGCCGACAGGTAAGATATTCCAGACATGTTTCATAACATATTATAAGATTTGTATTTGCTCCACTTGCTCTTTTTGTAAGTGGGATGCTTTCTTTGTAGACCCTATGCCAAGTGCTGGTGATGATGAGATGAACACCCCCTTGCACACAGAGGCATGCTCTGGAACCAAACGAAAACATGGGGTGACTTCGCAGCCGTCTAAAGAGACAGATATTACTTCGAGTGAGACATCTGAGGTCTGCCAGGAGAACTGTGAAGGTGTATCAGTGAAGGATTCGGATGATAGAAAAGAGCAGTCCTTCCTTCATTTCATGTGCGGATATAAGTCAGATGAAGAGCCACCTGGAAAACGAAGAGCTTTTGACAAATTTTCAGACCACAATGTCTTAGACACGCAGGAATACTTAAATAAAGCACGACGTGGAAGTTTGCATGATATACAGACAATTGCTGAATCTGAGACTCTCTTTCATGGCAAGTCCCACGGATTGGATTCTCTGATGGTGAGAAAGCCGTCTGGAGATGCTTGTCGGGATTTTCTTCATTCTCCGTGTCTGAAAGAACTTCAAGGGTTCAAGGATAGACATGTTTTAAGAGATCAGAACACCACGTTTGAGGGGCATATCCTAACTTCTAGGCCCGTTAATGCAAACCACAAAAAAGCTTTTGGAAAAAGTAATGTGGATCAGGAGCAGTCTTGTTATAAACCCAAGGCCTCACCGCTTAAACTAACGGGAAAGGAAAATAGGCGGCCGTCCTCACCTATTCACAGTGCTCCGTCTTCCCCATTTAAGCGAAATCTAATATCAAGTCCAGCTAAATCCAGGTTAAAGGACACATACACTCATTCCTTGAGAAAATCGGGTAATGAGGAGTCAGGGACAGAGATGGCAGGAGACAGTCACGCTTTGTTATTTACTCAAGACTCGGAGGGCTTTTATGTGATTGCACATCGCGACCAAAACCTGGCGAGTCCACTTAAAGACCACAGCAATTTATCTATTGAAAAAGATTCCTGGAATAGTGCATCTGGCAAGTCTTTAGATAAGGGGGATGAGGAATCAGATCTTGACGCAGAGATCCTTTTCACCCAGGATTCAGAAGGAAACAAGGTTATAAAGCATTTGCCATAAACACATATTAATCACATGACATAAATGGGACATTAAAGGGGAGCAACTGCTTCAAAGGCATTTTTAATAATTAAAATTGATGTTTTGATGTTATACAAGCTCTGGATTTATGTTTAATATGGGATTTTGATATTTTTGGAGTTATCCTTTTAACTTTCTGAATTATTTAAATGCAGACATAAACATCTGTTAAATTCCAAATAAGCTACAAATGTTTAGTGGTTTAAACATCAGAAAACATATTTCTCCCAGTTGATGTCTTGTTTTTCCACCAGATGGCAGAATGAACCGGATTTGAAAATTTGTATACAAGGTTCTGGCAAATACTACACATTTGATTCTTTTGTCGGTTCTCAAATTGATGTTTTATATTATTTATAAGTCTTTTAAATAGTCTTTTAAAGATTGAAATTTTCTATCCTATAACATTTAGAAAGACTGATGTCATAATGTTTATTCAGGTACTTAATGACAATAAAAGTACAAACAACGTTGCAACGGGTTCACAATTTTATTTGCTCTTATATGGTACAATGAATATACCTTGTACTGGCAAAATACAATTTAAGCCTGATTTGATGCATTGTACACAAATTCCACTTTGTGTTTAAGAATAATTGATTCATTTGCATTACAGTAATAATGTTTAGGTGAATGCTGTCTGCCCACTAACCAAACAAATGTAACATAATCCCTTATAAGGACTGAAGATTGCTACATATTAACACATGTTGGCATAAAGTCAAAAAAGTGTTAAATGCTTTCCTGCTGAATAAACATTTAATGCATTCTGCATATTTATAGACAGATGCCAAGATGGAAGTGCAAAATAAGAACAACTAGGACGCAGTTGAACGGACTAGACAAATGAATTGATACCCAAATCTGCCTTATTTAGGTTATAGCATAATCGATCAGTCATTACCTTCCGATCATCATTTAATGACATCTCATGCATATTTCAGTCAATGTAATTTTTTGACTAAAGAGGAAAGTTCAGAAATGTGGGTCTGAGGTAATAAACAAATTAAAACTACATTAAAGCAATATAAAATCTTATAAAAAAAATCTCCTCAAAGGCACTCGTTCATTTGCACAACAAAGACCAATTATCGCAAAGTTTTGATTATAGTGATATCCATTGACTTCTCTGCTTTCAATTGTACCCAACCGTATAACTTGACCACTGAATTTACTCTAAAAAGACTTTGTGTGGACGGAAATATGTAAGATGGGATGTGTAAACAGCAGGAAATGTCAAACCTGACTGAATGAAACAGAAATGACCCATTTTTCTGTAAAGTAAGCAAAATTAATATTATTCAATTAACAACCAACCAAACTTAGTCTAGTCCATCAAATAATCCACTAAATTTATTAAGAACTATGTTGTAGGAAGAGAATGTAGTGAACTGACCATTTATGCAGTCAAGAAAATGTACGAATATGTGTTTATTTAATAATATTCCTATAATTACAATAAATAAATGACTTAACATTTTGACAAGAAACAGCACTTTGGGTGGATGACAGATAAATGCAGATTAACACATTAGAATTAAGGGGACAAATTGTATTTGTAAATACTTCACTCCTATCTTTAACTATCTGACCATAAAACTACAACTCTCACAACCACAAAGTATGAATTCTCATCTAACAGCTTTATCTGACAGTGCGATACAGTGAAAGGGTGAAGAATTCTGGGTAGAAGGAAAGTAGTGATGAGCTGGGAATGATGAGGAATCACCCAGCAATCTTTGTGGGCTCTGTGACCAAACACGACCCGTCCCAAAGCGTTTTATACTGCTCTGGAACTGGAAACTCCCTCTGTAGAGCAGATATGAACAGAATAAGAAAAAAATATACTACCACGATAACAAGATCTATGGTTTAATTGTCCTAACATTTCAGCTTCTACCACACTGTAAGGTATTCTGTATTATGTAGGTTTTTGTTTAAATAAAAGGTGAGGATGGTTGTAGGAGTGAAATGTCGCAGATATATATATATATATATATATACACTCACATAATCATCTTCTCCATCAGGAACGAGGATGTTCATTTCAGAACTTTTGGCACTGACGATCTCACAGTCAAGCGAATCCTTGCTCAGGTACACATGGCAACCCTCAGTCTTATTAATGGAAATGGTAGGAACCTTTCCCAGTACCTGTGAAACAAAGACATCTTTAAAGAAACTAAAAATCGTTTATTTTTAAATAGAGATTTTCAATTCAGGTCTGTACACGTTAATACACGTTAACCTTGTTGACAAATGTAATTCAACGTATTTTTTAAATATATATTTTACGTTTTAAAATATGAGTTACGACTGTATGCCACTTACTCTATAAGCAGTATTATTTTACTCATAAATGATTCTAAATGTGCAATGTCAAAACATCATATTTCAATACGTAAATAAACATGTTTCTGCTGACAAATGTAATGCTTCAACTTGTGTCGCCTAGAACATTCTTAACAATTCTCACAGGTATGACAATACTTCACCCGCGTACATTACATGAACACATTCTCTTTAACATTAACAACCTGGAGTGCAGACCGCTCACACGTCAACACACTTTAGCTGTAACATGCTACATAGACAAATTGACATCAGATCTAACCTGAAGTCGAACATCTCTCGAGTTGATTATTTCAACAATGCCCACCGCATTGTCAAACACAAGTCCAAACTTCTTACAATTATCTGTGAGAGGAGAGACAGACGTTACCCAGCCGTAGTGTTTAGTGCTATGATAAAGGGAAAGATAACGTTACTGTATAGAAGCAGCTGGTGTTTTAAGGAGCTCTTCTTACCCAGTATGATGGAGTTGACTTTCCCTTTGATCTGGAGTGTGCAATTGCTACAGCCGAATGCATAAACCACCTGTTTGAGTTCGGTCTCCTCTATCACGAGGTCATGAGCTTGCTCCTGGTACTCCTATAGGACAAATGGGCACAATAGATACGGTAGACACATGGTTTTGATGGTAGTGGCAGAGAATCAATAGAAAGTTAATACAAGGGATACAGTGGACGTGTTATCTTTACTACATCACTGAATCTAAAAATCTTTTCTTATTGACTTCATGTTTAAGTTGTGTTATATAACCGTTTTTCTTATAATATCACTTGTTTTCTAACCTAAATTGTTTAATTCAGCACACTGGAAATGAAAGCTTGTGCAAGGCGCATTGCAGGATATGTTCTTTGCAGTGCAGCCTTTAAACTAACTTTGCCAAATGTAGTGTTATGTGCATTCCAGGCATTCAGAAAATTTACAAACTGTGAATGTTGCTGAAAAAGTGGTCAAAAGAACCTACCACCCTCCACTTCTTTCCTTCAAGCTCCAGAACTGGGGAATGTTTCTTGGCAGGTGCATGAGCAGTTGAGGTGGAGCTCTGACTATTGGACGGAGAGGCCTGCGTTTTGTCCTGAGTACGCAGCGCTGGGTTCTTATGCGTCTTCTGCTCATCAGACACATGCTTCAAACCTAGAGGCATAATATGTCACCTTACATCAGTGATTGACAGTGTTGTGGTTGATAAAAAGGGTTTATTTTGTGCTGTGATTTTTCGGTCTGATGGTGGTCTTTTGCCCACCTTGGGTGATGGCCGCCCCTTGGTTAAGCTGTGCGAAGAGAGCTGAGTGTTGGGGCGTTGTGGTGTCTGGTTTAGAGATGTCATCCAGGAACGCTGGAGGAGGTCCTGGAGGTGGTGGAGGAGGAGGAGGGCAAGGACCATCAGAAGAAGAGAGTGAGGTAGGGGCGACAGGACCCTGGGGAAAATAACAGTCATTGCTGGGAGAGTCATTACTGTCAAAGACAGACCAAATTTGGCATGTGTTTCATGGTAGTATTGATATATGTTTTAGTTTAGGGACATTTTTGGTCACGATTGTACAATAAATAATTCTGATACCGTGTCAACTTGCCACTTGATTTAGTAAAATTTAGTAAAAGGTAAATTCTGGTTCTTAAATTAAACCAGTTGATACGGACTGATGTGTAAGGGACAATTCACCTAAAAATGACAATTCTGTCATCATTTGTTCACTCTTTTGTCATTTTAAACCTGTATGACTTTCTTTATCGACAGAAAACAAAAGAAGATATTTTGAAGAAAGTTAGTGACAGAACGATATATTTTCAAAATATGTTTTGTGTTCTGTGGAAGAAAGAATGCCATACAGCTTTGACTTGTGACAAGTGGGTGAGTAAATAATGACAACATTTTTGGGTTAACTCTCACTTTAACAGCAACCCAAATGATGAAGTTCTCTGCGGTCTCCAGTAGGGGGAGTATGAGACAATGGATTGGAAGAAGCACTAACCTAAATTTGGGGGTTGAGACAACCTAGATGACCTCCAAAAGACAATAAGCATGTTTTAAATAGTCATATTTTATAAGTGGCATCTGCAGAGGATCACAATAGGTGTAAGTGTAAAGCTTTTGATACAGGGACTACTACAGCTTTTATCCAAACTATGCCATAAACTACTGTATTCAGATTACACTTTTGTTTGTTCTTAAAGGGATAGTTTACCCCAAATTCTAATTCTTAAATCACTCACTTACATTTCAAAGTTACCGATGTTACTTTCTTCTGCAGAACGCAAAAGAAGATCTTTTGAGGAATGTTCGTAACCAAAGAATATTGGACCCCATTGACCTTTATTGTATGGACACAAAACCCTGAGACATTTCTCAAAATATCTTCTTGTGCCTTCTTTTGTCATATACAGGTTTTTAACCACATGAGGGTGAATAAATACATTTTTATATTTGGGCGAACTGTTCCTGATGTTTTGAAGGTGTGCTTGAAATTAGTTTTGAAGACAAATTTCAATCTCTTTACAAAACTCATTTGTAGACTTTGCTTTTACTAAAACATACAGAAAATGAGGTGTGTACAAACATTTAACGTTTATATAATTATTTGTAAAAAATCCTAAGATCTTTGTAAACAGTTTGTGCTAAGTGTTGCACAATGCTTTTAACAGCACTAATGATGTTTAAAGACTTTCCATGAGAACTTTCTCTACTACCATTGGTAGTGATCGTCAAAAGCAGTTTAATTATCAGTCCATATGTTTCAGACACTCAGAACAACTGTGAAAATCTCTTTAAATGAAATTCAAAGTAAAAGAACAGATCTGTGTGGCACAGTTGACTATTGTGTTACCCTGATGGCACTCTCACGCCTTTTTTACATTGTCAGCACAGCTGCCATTGACAGTTGCACACAGTTCCCCCTTCAACACTTAGACCGGCTTAAACAACTGTTGCACACTCATCTTTTCCTGTCTTGTACAAACACACACGCGTGTTTAATCCAAATACTTGTGCTGATGTTCAGCACAGGTTTACCAGTCGGGGAACATAACCTCTGACCCTAAAGGTCAACTAGGCTGTGAGGAAGTCTAAAGTCAAATGCACTTAAACAAACATTTGGAAGTGAAAAGAATAGCTGAAAAATAGCAACGCATGAGTTTTATGGCAAGTTTCAAGTCTATTTAATGGGAAAAGGAAATGTAGAAGAAAACCTGAGGTAGAATGTGGAATACAGGAGAGGAGAGGTTGAATTACGAGGAGTGTGTGTGAGAGCAGGTGTGTAAGCCAGAGACACACTAGGCTTTTGTTGGGGATGTTTCTTTGGTTAAACCCCGCAATGCAAAAAGACCTAAAGGACCACCTGTCCACCATACAGTTCTCCACACACTCGGACAGCTGACACACAGTCGAGGGAGCTCTCAGGTTTCTTTTGAGACACACACACGCGCGCGTGAGGGTAGGCACTATCTCACCCCACCACAGACAGGATTTCGCAACTAAAAAAGTTCCAGAACTGCTTAAGTTGGTGTGTGTGTATTCGCTCTGAAAGTGATAAAAGCAAGACACACATTTTGCTAAGAATCTACAACAAAATACAGAGATAGATAACGTCTAAACTGATTTCTGTAAATTGTGTGACTTTCCTTGTAAAGTCTTTTCCTACAACATTTCAAATGCTATTAGATTGTTAATGATAATCTTTAATCCTTAATTTTTATATTTTTATTAAGCCTTGTTGTGCAAGCACTGTTGAGCTTGTGCAGAGGCAGCAGCTTTTGCCAGAGGGGAACTGGAATCCCCTGGTTGGGCCTGGGTTCCCCTGAGGTTTTTTTTCTCGATGGGAGTTTTGGGTTCCTCACCACCGTTTGCATATTGTTTTGCACTATCTGCCTGGCCGGGGGGGCTGCTTTAGAATTCATACTTGTATTAAATGTGTCTCATGTACAGCTGCTTTGTAACAATGAAAATTGTAAAAAGCGCTATATAAATAAAGTTGAGTTGAGTTGAGTTGAGTTAAAAACCTTTGTGATGTACTTCTATAGGGCTGTATATTAGTGGTCAACCAATATGTATTTTTTACTGGCCGACACCGAGAAAGCATTGTTGCAAGTTGCTCGACATGAGACAGATATAGTACAAATGTAATTACAATAAATTAGAGACATGAGTAGTTGACAGTATGCAAATTTGTCCTATTGAGTAAGCGCAAAAATGTAGAAAAATAACTAATAGTGAAGATGAATCTTACCCTACTTTATATGATACATATAAATAATATAAAACCATGTAATATTAACAGTTTGTTTTAAAAATTTTGCTGTCACACCACAGCAAACATGTACGATTTATTCGTCAGCACACACATACAGAAGATTGGTAAAACTAAATGCTATTAAGAAATAAATATCCCATGATGTGCATTCAGATGCATTACTCTTGCAGTTTTCATTTTTCAAAACAAATGGAATTCATGCCGATTATATGGCAGCCGAACTTTAATATAAATATTTATTATAAATATTGTATTATTCTGATAATTGAAAATGTACAAATATCAGACAGTGATATATGACCAGGTATATGACCTATATCAGTCTCTACGCCATTTTATGAGCAAACAACATGCCAAACTTGGGAAAACAACATAGGGCATAGGGGCAAACTAAAAAAGATGAATTAATAAAGCTGTAGTATTATATCTATAATCAACCATAGATGTATATAGATCTCCATAACCACCAAACTGAACACAACAGTGCATCTATTATTTAGTTGAGATATATATCTTTGTGCATTCAAACAGCATCTGTATAACAAAAACTACGCTTGGTCAAGTGTAAATAAGGCCAAAATAATTGTATGATTTGAAGTAACACTCACAGCCTTGTTCCAGACCAGCCCAGTGGTGTGATGATCCTTGATGAAGATCTGAAGTTCAGTCCAGATGCTCAGATAGGAACGAACCCACTCGACATGCCGAGGGTCACTGGGGTCAGCAAAGACAGGCAGAGACAACATTAGAAAATATTCAGAATGCACTTCAACAGGAACGGAATCATAAAAATGTCATTTTTACGATATACTTTCATACTAAATGTTATGAATAAATTACTTAAGTGATCAAATAAGACCTAAATACAGTAATCATTCACTAACACACAGTATACATCAAAGTATTTAGACACCATCAAATGTATCAGCAACAGATCAGATCGATGTAATCTGGTGTACATAAAAAAAAAACACTAACGTGTCTTTGTAATCTTTTAGCACTCTGTTGGTGTAAAACATTGCGGCATCATTCATCTCCTTCACATAGGGCCCTGGTTTCTGACACTGCAAGTAAAAAAGCGAGAGAGAGAAAACACAATTACTCATGCAAAAGATGAAAGGAACTAATAAAATGGAAACAAAATCCTCCATTTCTGTCTACAATAAGCACTGTAATACTGAGGCATTTATATCCATCACTGACTTGACTGCAGCCTGAAGTCGCCGAGTGAGAAGAAAAGGTTTTGAAAAAGTAAACACATCTTAAAACACAAGACAGCAGTGGTCTCTTAAAGCAGAACGATGATAGAGTCCAGAACCTTTTCAGTCCAATTTCACATTGAAGAGATTAGATACAGCCATCCACGGCATGAAGAACTCAGAAGAGTTTCAGAAGAGTTTACACAATAGAAAATAAACAAGAATTCAAATATCAGTTGTGGTGGTCCTCTCACCGATGTTTCACATCATTTATATAAGGTCGGCCCGATGTCACGATCAAAGAACACAAGCCTAATAAGGACACAGCAGATAATGTTAGAGTTTTATATGGTGGCCTTCCATCATTTAATCAATGTCTGATGATGGCATGATAAGGCCGAAACCAGCTCCGAATGTGAAACTATTCGGATTTCTAAGTGACTCAAAACTAAGTGATGCATAAATCAAACCAAATGTTTATCGGTCACATCACATAAGTATGTTCCTGCTCAAGTTCTTCAAGAAGCGCGATTTGTAAAGACAGTCAAGCAGCCACATGGTTAATAGGGCCACGTCAGGGTCGGAGAGAGAGCGCATTTCACAGGGCGAGACCGAGACACTTACCACAGCCACCCAGCCCAGCGCAGGGATGCTCTCACTCACTGCAGACAGGTGGTTGAACAGGCTGCTACCTCGGTTCTTCTCCCGGAAACTCTGGACTTCCTGGATCTGCTCGGAGAGGGGTCTGAGGAGGTCGTTCAGCTCTGTCTGTACATCGAACAAAAAACAGTGGTCATTTATGGAAATGATCAATTATTGGAATGTTATGTATGGCAGGGTTATCAGTTACTAAAACTAAAACTTAAACATTTCGGTTTGCTTAAAATCAAATAAGCTATAGGCATAGTAATATTTAACTAAATGAAATAAGAAACAAAGTTGTTTTAACATTAAAGACAAATAAGTTTAGGTAGAGACGCAAAAATTATAAACCGAAAAAAAATAAAGGAATATAAATATTTAAAATAAAAATAAAACAAAATAAAAATAAAAAATTATAATAATTACACTAAAATAAACACACACAAAAAATACATCATATCAAAATTAAAGGCTAATATCAAATATTAAAAGAACAACAAAAAACGAAGATTTTAATACTATATAGCAGTATTAAAAATAAAAATAACAAAACATCCATTTAAACTAAAATAAACATAAAAAATATATAAATAAAAGCTTGTTCAAAATATTACAAGATAAACACTTAAATAACTCTGGTGAGTGGTTTCCAGGGTGTTGCTATGTGGTTGCTATGGTGTTTGGAGATGTTTTTAACTGGTTGCTATAGAGTTATCAGTGGTTTCTAGGGTGTACTGTGTGGAAAGACTATAATCCTAAGGATGAGCAGTAATAAAAGCGATGCTTGCCTTAGCTTGACGTATTAACCTTTAAAGTATTTCAATTAAGTCATTCGCCATTTAATCTGATTTAAACACAATGGCTAAACTGTAAAGGCTGTATGAAACATCCTCAAATAATCATTTGTAGAATATATCCTTTATTTACCTAATTTAATCAACTTGGTTTAATAATTCAATTAACTCAAATGACCCCGGCGAACTCATTGCCCACATTTAAAAAAGGCGAACAAAATGTGATTTTGTTTCCATATGTTGTTGTGTCTGCTGCAGAGCTCACTAGCCTCTATTAAAGGACTCATAGAAAGTCACAGAGCCAAAGGCTCCCGGGTGGACATTTATTAGGGACCCGTATTTTCCAATGAAACATCCAGCGAGTCTCACCTCCCTCCCACTCAGCATTCCAGCCTGTGATGGGGAGATCCCCCTTGCCTTGTAAGGCCCTGTCTTCTCCTGATGTTTACAGTTTACGCTGAACAAGAGAGGGAAAGGGAACACACTGTTTCCTTTGTTAAATGAACGTTTTTATATTTACGCTTGTGTTCCAGCAGTTGCTATGTCCACCATTTCAGTCCGTTTCATAAGAGCTTAATGGGAGAATGAGAACGAGTTGCTTTCCTGGACTAAAAATACATCTGATCAGTTCTGGCTAGAGACGTTGTGCTCAAATGCAGTTCAAGGGCACAGAATCATTCTTGTTTGTGATGTGCTCTATCATCACCTTAATGACCTCACTTCAACATCATAGAAATAAGAGGTAGAGAAAACAGGACTGGAGAAATAAAACGTTATGTTCTAGAGACTGAATGTTATTCACATTTTTATACAAACTTTTTTATTATATGAGTTTATTGATTTTATGTCTACTTGTCCTAGACTACCAGAATTAAGGATAAAAAAATGCATTCAAAAATACTGAAAAAAGTTCAAAAATTATAATACATTTCCATATGTATTATAAAAGTATTGATATTTCAATATGGTTTGATTAAAAATACATTTTTAACATTTTTATATAGACGATTTCATCAGACGCACACGCCTGGCCCGAAGTTAACCTCCGGTATGTGCTTGGTTATAATAAAACAATGTATTTTACATTTATTTCATATTAATTCACAATAATATTGTATTGAATGTGAATTGTTTTACATTAAATTAAAACTACTCAACAGTTATTGAATCTTTACGGCGGTCTACTGGAATATAAGTTTGTGCCACATAATATTTCTGCCAGTTGTGGTGCAACTTCCATCCGGACCAACTATTTCCCACTGATTAAGTTTAAATTAAAAGTAAGTATACTCGGTTGCCATAGAGACATTAATGTCGATTTTAACAAACTGGCAAACAGGGTTTACATCAACCGTAAGCTATAACTTAAGCAAAGTAGTCTGCGATTTTACACAAAAAATGCTTAAAGGATATCAAAATAATTTTCTTTTTAGAATGCATATTTTAAAATATCAATCTTTAATAAAAAAAATATTACAAATATATTGCATCTCTTTAACTCCTTATATTATTTTTATTCCTGTGAAAGTATCAAAGTTAGGGCTAAATATGCTCATAGCTAAAAAAAAAACTGTGTGTTTAGACAAAATGGATTGGTTATTTATTCAACTATTTTTACTTATTTTGTGGCTGAATGTAACACATTATTGGTCATAATCTTTGATGTCAACAAGGTCGAGCAGTGGTTTATTGTGGCTGTGAGTTTGCTAAGGAGATTTTCCATGTGTGTGTGTATCTGTGAGTGTGACGAAGTGATAAAAACAGAATAATGGCGGGGGAACGAAAGAGAGACTTATTTACATAAATTCCTCCCATAACAACATGCGCATGATTTTCATTTCTGCGAACAAAGACGCCTCTTTCAACCGCTGCTCGGACATTATGATCCTTATTAAGTCTGTCCCCAGTGTCTTGGTACCTTTCCTACATCCTCCTGAACTTCTCTTCCCATCATGCTCAGCTGAAAAGAAGGACAGAAATAGCGTTCCTATCTCTGAGCTATGAATGGACGCAGGCAAGTTAAGAGCTCTATCTGCAGTTCGTGTATCACACCTACACAAAGTGAGATTGTAAAGCAATAGCTACACACTTTAAATGTGCAGCTAGCCTCTTTTAGCTGTTTAACTCCAAATAGACTTGACATCACTGGCACCATGGATGCACCTGCCGTAACCTCTGTCTAAGGGACAAGACATACCGTAGTAACTTCACAGTGTCCAAACCATTGCTATCAGCAACTATCTTTTAAACAGAAAAAGAACTCCGAACAATCCTGCAACTGAACATCCCGATTCTAAAGTTACTGAAGCACATTTTGACGGTGTGCGACTCTGTTACAAGGGGATTTAGAGAGAAACAGCTGCAGTCTGCAGGTCACACAAACACTCCTCATCCAGCGACAGCCCCGTCACGTGACGCCCGGACCACAGACACACACCGGCTCAAATATAGAACATGCCCATAAAAAGCCACAGAATGCAAGCTCAGTCCCGCACACATACACACGGTGAGAGAAAATCCAGAGGCTTTAGGGCAGCTGTCCAGCATCTCTCCTGGGATTTACACACACTTCGCACTGCTAATGGAGAGAAACAATGGCTAAACATAGCGTGTGTGAGTGAGAGAATGTTTGTAGGATATATTTATATACCGATGAACGGGGAAAAAAGCGTTTTTCAGAATTACATCCGAGCGGTGGTAGTTTGTGTGTGTTCAGTGGAGAACCACACACAGATGGCCTTTTCTTGGCATTTCTAATGTGTTTTTCCATTCAGATTTGTGGGAATGCATTTGGAGAAAACCTTGGAGTAAAAAGCCTTACTATGGCATTTGAGAACTGCGGTCGTGTTCTCTTTTTCTTTTAAGTAGATGTGACAATTTTAAACGAAAATGTTAATGCTGCAATGGATGTTGACGGTGGTTGCCAGGCTGTCTCTATGGCGTATGTCTACGCAATCCAAAATCTGTTAGTATAAATAGTTGGTATGGTACTTGTAGATGGCTGTTTACTGGTCCACCATTCGCATGCTTGTTTATTGCACAATGCCTGACTCTCCATCCACCTCTCAACCAATAGCATGTGGCTGGAGGTCTTCTTCTTGTTTGGTCAACGAAAGTCCAATTGAATGACATCACACCGACCGTTCTACTTCCCCCGGTCACTGTGTGAATGCAGCGAGAATGTGTCGCATTGGCATTTTGTTAAACGGCAGAGTTAATCCCAATGTGAACAGAGACTAGCGTCGCATGGCTGACCACATCACTTGGAAAAGCACGGAGGAGAGAATGAGGTCGACACCATATACTGCAGCTCACGAGATGAACAGCACTGAACTTATATCCCCTTGTACAATTTCAGGTAGATATACAGTGCCTCTGTCGAGACTACACAGACAGCCATATGGGTCATTTGTTATGCAGTTCTCCCAGCAGGCACTTTTAGACACTAAACATTGTTATTACAGCGCTTAAAATATGACAAAATCTGTAGTGTGAGACATGCTAACAGTTGAAATACTTCATGGCCATAAAACTGCAAAGTGTCACACAGCAACGCAAGTTTGCATCCAGTTTAAATGTAAATGGATTACATAGACAAAGGCTGTACCTTCGACGGCTCCCGGTGTGTAATGGCCATTTTGAGGAAGGTACGCTGGACCTGCAGGGCATTGTTGACCATCTCGGCCTGTCAAAGAAAACAAGCAAATGATTACATTATATGAAACGTAAATAAATAAAAATACGTGGACCTGTGGATTCAAACTTTCATATATCAATATCTTATATACTGTGAATCAACAGAAAGTATATCCATGGTTTACATTAAGCCTATTTCTGTCATAGCATTAGTAAATTGGTGTTTCTACAACCACATGTGGCCATGTGGACTTTTTATAAGTTATCTCTCTTTTTCACACACTCAGCAGTTTTTTTAATTTGTGCGCAAAACATGTCAAACTGTTTACATGCATGTCTCTTATTTTATGTAGCTAAAATAATACAACCAGCGTCTTATAGTTCATGCTCTTCACTGATACTTTTGTGTCCTTTGTGAACATGTGCACTTACATTTGAAGAAGCTTTATTGCTTGCAAAATCACCGCTACAGTGACAGTCATGGTTTGTGTTTCTATATAAAACACATTTCTGTGGAGGTGGACAATACTATTTTTATTCGTATCTACATTTTTAATCATCTGTACTTTATGAAATCTTTTTACAGTAGAAACAGTATACTTGACTCCACTACATTTCATAAATACATGTTGTTGTTTTTTCCTTTAATACTTGAGTACATTAAAATTCTTGTACTTTCTTTCTTTTACTGTGTTTTCCTCAAAGTTAAAAATGCAAAAACGTTACGTATTTAAATGTATAGTTCACCCTGTAGTTCACTGTCATCATTTAATCAAAACCTCTTGTCATTTTAAACCTGTATGACTTTCTTTTTTTGTGCAACACAAAATAAGATATTTTGATGATTCTTGGAAACCGAGCAACTGCGGTACCCATTTATTCTATTCTATTGATCCAAAACCAATGCAGGTCAATGGATACAGCGGTCGTTTGGTTACCATCATTCTTCAAAATATTGTCTTTTATGTTCTGCAGAAGAAAGAAAATCATACAGGTTTGAAATAACAAGGTGGTGAATAAATGATAACAGAATTTTAATTTTTGGGTAAACTGATAATAGATCATATCAAATATAAAAATGTATTTATAAAATGGAGTGGAGGAACGAGTATAATACATGCTTTATAATGTAGTGAAGTAAAATTCCAAAGTAAAAATACTCGGATATAGATTTTTGAAAAATGCTTATGTATTTTTTTTTGCACCTCTGCATTTATACAATACCTAGAGCTTTTAAAATAGAATAATTCATATTTTATCTATAAATAAAAAGCCAAACAAGACATGTCAAAACAGTAATTTAATGTGAGCTTCATGTTACAAAGTAAGTTACAATAATGACTAACTTTAATGAGACAACCGCTAAGACAGAGTTGAAGTTCACGAAACATCCAAATGCAGCCATACGTAACAGTGCAGAACTGCACACACATACGCACAATTTGAGGCAAATCCCACATTTAGGAAAATACGTTCTCTTGCTAATCATGGGGAAAGCCAGAGGTTCACTTTACCATAAAAGGAGCTAAATATTAAACATAAAAACACCGTCCCAGCCCATCTATGATGAGAAACTGATGAGAAACATAGATTGGTGAACGTTGCCTTTCGAGGTAAAGATGCTTCATTGGATCGGTAATTCCCACAGTTTCAGGTTCAAAAGGTTACATCTATGAGATCCCCAGTTACATAAAGAGAATCTGCTGAATCTTTCTTTTCTTTAAAAGGAATTTAATAGAGCAAATTACAAATGGAACAATATACGTGGTTCACATCAGGACCTCTATTTTACTTTAATTGTCCTTAAAGATGAAGTGTGTAATTTATTCATCCTCAAGATTAGTATGCAGAGACAATGATAAGTAAGCTATTCGCGGGTTGATTTCCTCAAAAGTGTTAATGTGCTATTTGGTTTTGCCATCCAACACAACAACTTCGGGCTCAACCAATGCCATGTATTTGGGATGTTACATAATGTGGCTCTCGTCTTTCTCTGCGATTTGATTGGATGTATTAAAACAGCAGTTGCATTTTGGAACGGAACTGGCAGTAGACTTACAGTTGAAGGGGAGGAGCTTACGGATGCTCCGCCCAAGCCGTCTAAGATACGTCATTTAAAGCGCCACTACGTAGGATTGGCCTCTTTGTCGCCATCTCAGTTTGTAATTGCTACTGCAGGTGATGTGCGGAGGTATTTTCTTTACATGAGTTGTGATTCGGGACTGCTCAATTCCACGGATGAGTCTGATGTTTTCAGTTGAGGCCTGTGACTGTGCACCGGTGAGAATCTTCACTGTACATCAGTAGCGCATAATAAACACAGATAACATGGCAGACGATATAACATGAAACAAATAAGAACATAAATAGACAAAAATGGCGCAAAAGGAGGGCGTGTTGAAGTGTTCTGATATTATTTCGGGTGCTGGGTCATGTCCATACCTTCCGTTTTGGCCGGGAGTCTCCAGTTTTGTTATCTCTCATGGAAACTCCCGTAATGGGAACCGGACAGAAGATCCCCGAACACGGTCTTAACTGCTGACAAGTAAGGTCATACATCATCGTACATCGCACAACTATATGCAAGTCTTGCCATGCCATCATATCCAGGATATAAGTCCGTAAATTTGAGTAAAATCACAGACTTCACTTATCCGTGCTAATTCGTGCCACATGAAATACAGATGTGTGGAGGTCATTTCTAAATCCATTTCTATGTGGGAATAGGGCTTAAATTACATTTATCGTAATGAAAATAAAGAGAGAAAGAATAACCGATGAAACTGTACACGTCTGTATTAACACAACAAGGGAGCTCCGGTACTTGTGTTATCTATTGAAATGTCTAACCTGTTCAGAAGACAAAAAAGCAATGCCTGCCTCTGTTTTAAACCCTTTCAGATCACAGAGAATTCACGCCACCTTTGAAATGCCTTGCCAATATTAATTCTTGTTTTCGCACAATCACATTCCAATCACATTCAATTTTCTTTGTAAAGTGTCATCAGTTCATACTTCCTTGTATTTGATAACTGATGAATCCCCAAATGTCAATGATGATTGCTTAAGAAATATGACCATCGGACCATCCCAGCTCAGACCACTACATCCCCAACCAAGAGCAAAGACGGACTATTTGTCTTATTAATGCTGAAGTTACAATATTTGGTATTAAATGCTAAACTAAAATCACATGTCACCAGTCTGAGTGCAGCTATGACACGTCAGAGGGGATCTGGCCCTCCCGGTTGAGCCTGGTTTCTCCCGAGGTTTTTTTCTCCATTAATCAATCATTGGAGTTTGGGTTCCTCGCCACAGCAGGGCAGTGTTGGCCTGCTCACCGGGAGACTGCATTCATTCATTTATTTATTTATTTATTTAGAAATTAGATGTTATTTATTAGAATGAACTTACTCGTTGTATAAATACCATGCACTGTGCTGTGTTTTAACTTTTCTGTTTTTCCTGTTTGCCCCTGTAAAGCTGCTTTGAAACAATACACATTGTGAAAAGCGCTATATAAATAAACTTGAATTGAATTGAATTGAATAAAAGCAAAAGTACTAAACAGCGCCATAAAAGTTGTATAAAATCCAACCAACGCAATAAAAAGCAGCCGGATCCTCTTCGTTCTGTGTACGTATGTGACGAAATGACGCATAGACGAAAGACACCAAATGAGGATCTCCGGGAAAGACTACCCGACAGGGCAAATTACAAACCATTATGACAAGCTTTCCGTGGTGAATCCCGCAAGGGTAGTGACACAGTTTTAAACACCGTTCTTTCATGTACTTGCTCAATAATTGGTTTTAGCTCATTTTTACTCAAAATAACTAACGGACTGCCACTTTAAGATGGATGGCCATTACAGGAAGGAAGTGTATTTTCAGATTTTAGCTAAAGACTACAAAGGAAAAACACAAATTTTAAAAAGAGAATGACCCACAATGATAAACTGTTTATAATAAAGGCTGAAATATTTCATGAAAATTTGGCATTGTCATTTTTAATTTCACTGGGACTTTAACATTCCTAGTTCTTAACCCTACTCTTTACAAACACCTTCAGCATTCTGCATGTAAAAGCCATACGTCTTTTTAAAATCTACTCAAAAATGATTTTGTCCTGTTAACCTGGCTCCCCATAAAAATGAAAATGTAACCGTTTACAGCATTTTTTTTAGAAACAGACACCCAAAGCCATTAAGTCATTTCTCATCTTATATTAAACCAAAAGATAAATGTTTCCTCTTGGAGTCGAGCACATCCCACGCTCCAACTTTCTTTCTTCCTTTTTTCATAATATTACATTCCATCACTAGAATGACCCACTATGCCTGTGTGTACACTAAGTACATTGTCCAAGGCCTCATTTCTAAACCAGCACTTAACCTCACCAATCTGTAGCGACTGGCCGTGAAATGTAAGCGATACATAGTATGTACTGTCGGTCAATGAGAAACCCTAACATTTCAGTTATTGTTTACAGCCCGTTATGGTACTGTCAACACAAAAGCATCTTGTGTTAGGACGAATGGTGCAGAAGCGCTCGCTGACAAATGATCAATTGTTTTTTTGTTGAGGAATGAGAGGAGTGGCTGCAACCCACACTACATTCTGATGGAGCCGTGGCAGCCAAGAGTTGCATTCAGGGATTGTGTGAATCTCAAAACTATTGTGACACACACTTTGAGGAAACGTGAGATTTTCTCAGGAGAAAAATCTGATAAGCAAAAAAATTTAATAAAAGTCTCAATATGTTATCCTTGCTTTCTAAGAAACGCAAATTAAATATGTAAATGTATCCATAACGACTCTTTTATCTGTGGAACACAAAAGGAGATATTTTGAGAAATGTTTTTTAGTCCGTACAATAGACGTCAATGGTAGTTTGGTAACCAAAATTCTTTAAAATATATTCTTTAGTATTCTTTAGAAGAAAGTTTTAAAATCACATGAGGGCAAGTAAATGATCAAATAATTTTTGGTTGAACTATCCCTCTAATATAATAAGACTGCAGAACAGGAATTTTTCCTGTCCAATGAAAAAATAATTGGCGCTATAAATCAGGATTACACAAACTGAAAGCTTCTTCTTTTACCTTTTTAATTCTTCATGAATCTACCTTTCGATATAAAAACATTTGTTATGATGCAAATGGATTTAACATGGGTGCAGAGTCACGGTCATAGGAACAGAATAGCACAAAGCCAGTTGTCAAAAATAGCAGAGATATGTGAACCTGGAAAGCAACAGCTGCGAGTTGCCCAGGGCAGCTGTCATCTGAATGTGTGTGAAGACATTTGGTACCATAAAGTCATGGCTCCTATAACAAATTTATATGTATACATTATCTATCTAGATTTTATTTTACACGATTCCTCTGCCTGTATATCTAAATCTCTGTAAAATCTACAATGAAATGACATGACAGCCACACAGTACTTACATGCTTTGCCACATCTCCACCGATAGCTGTGCTACAGTTCATGTATTCAGATACTGGTCCACTTAACAAATGGTTGAATGCCTCCATGCTCTGGATTTCACCTTAACATCAAAGAGAAAACCACATAGTTTTTAGTAAAGCCAAAGTGAGATCAGCAGTTTCATGTTGCAGAAGAACACACAGACTGACAACCTAGAACACAGCGAATACAGACAAGCGGTCAAACAACGCAGTGATGTTATACAAACTATCAACTGCTTCTCCTCTATATCAGCACTATAAATTACTTGTTTTTAATAAACCTAAATAGACATCCTACACAGATTTAATAAGCTATTTAAAGTGACATACAGTCAAATAAAGATTTAATGCAAACCGTTAGAAAGACTGAACATTTGGGACTTATTCTGCAAGAATAGATCTTTAAAGAGTTTATTAAACAGACTGTCATCTATTTAAAATTTGTGAGAGTAATATTTATGTGGATTTTACTGGGGCTAATGGTACTGTTCTCCTCTGAGAGTCCTTTTCCCATGGAGGAAAAAACTCCTTCATGTCAGAGGTCTTCTCCCTATGACAGTTACATACAACGCTTGATAGACTCACAACTATTTTCATGGAAGATTTTCTACTCAACATCTAATTCTTGCACATACTAGGCTACAATGCAAGATATGGCAACAATATAATACTAAAATATATCAATATCGAACTATAGTGATGTTTTTATGTATCTGTCAATTTTATATATTTATTGTCTTTGTGGATTGTTTCAAGCTATTCTTTTCGCTGATTTAAACAAAATTTTGGCCATGAATGTTGTCTAAATTCATTTATTCAACATTGATTTGACATTGACTAATAGTAAAGTAGTGTTATAGAAAACTTTTTTTTATTTCAGGCATAATGTGACAATATTTATGAGTGGATCAATTTGATTTTAAACATTTGTAACTACACTTGTGGTACCTCCATTAATTATGTTCCTGATGTCACCATTGACTAATCCTCCAGGACAGTTCTGCAGTTTGGCTGCCACCACTTCCAGACGAATCACAGCCCGCTCCAGTCGCTCAACCAATGCTTCCATAGCAACAATCCTGTAGTAACAAGAGACATCATGCTAAACTGGCGTTTTGAAAGCTTTGATTTGTTAGGACTTCATGACCCGAGTACCAGCCAGATCCATTTAACAGCTCCACGCTACCTGGGAGTTCTCTTTAACAACCATGCAACAATAGAGAAACCTCATAAATGCCATTATCCTTTAAAAGCATTACAAAAAAAAAGAATAAAAAACGAATATTTGCCTTCTGCAAGTCTAGCGTGCACACACACACACACACACACACTCAGCAGGAGTGTGTCAAGGCGTGGGGAGTTCACTGGCAGTCCCCATATAACCACACCTTCAGTACTCATCTGCGAGAAGGTTTTTAACAACTAATTCAGTTATGACAGAATCAAGATGAGAAAAAACGAATTTGTGGTCATATTTCATATTGCCTTTTATTAAATGTTAATCCATGCACGATTAAATCATAAAACAAACCCTAGATACAATATATAGCCTCTATTATTTATTTAAGAAATGTGACATGTTTAAAAGCATTTGATTAACAAAAATGCATTACTGGTCTTTTCTGTAAGCCTTGGAAATGTTTTAGCCAGTCTATTTGGAACACTCTGTGAAAAGTCTTATCTTCTTGACGTGAATACTTGAATGAAGGATGTTTACATCCAAAAATATACACATTGATAAATTACTTTAAAAATGTATTCATGTCATTTACAAAAAGTATTTTTTTAAATGTTCATATGCACATATCTATGTGTGCATTTATAGACATATTCTAGTATTATAGCCCAGTATGTGGAGTCTATCCTATATACTATATATAATAACGGTGCACATTTGACACAAGTCTTATCTGTAAAATGAATATTTCATTGTTATGGTTCCTCTAAGTTTAATAATTATAACAAGGACTTCAAATCAGTCTGCGAATGAAAGTTGAAGGAGACCACAATAACTTTAATTTTTCTCTCGGAAGGTCCTCTACAATAATTATAATTCAAACTGAATTTTATATACAGTATGCACATGACTGGGGATAGTTTCCATACTTAATATAAATTACTCTATATGTATGTTGTAATAAAGAAACATTTTTGTTTCGTTGCGTAGGCTTCTTGACTTACCCTACAAAACTATAACAACAGTCACCACTGCCACCATTTTTAATAACAGTAAAGAAATATAATCTGATCGCCCAATCTAGGACAAGTAACTGAACAATAACCTCACATGTCAAACCATCTCTGTGATCAATACTGTTTTCTGGGTCTCTGATCTTTTTCCATTCAATTATTAGACTAAATTTAGTTCAATGCATTCATAAGTACACAAAAAGTTTGTTGCTGTGTGTTATAATAATGTGTTATAACCAGTACAGCATCACACAAAACAACCTCACAAAAGCACTGACTTTTTTGCCCATTTTTAGAAGCAGATAACAAAAAAATAGTCATATTTGCTACAATTGACATGTAGCAACACTGTCTCCAGCACAAGTCAGCAGTAATTAATAGTGACCCAGTGTGAAAACGCTCACGTCATCTTGTTATCTCTCTAGAGAATTCTCTAGGCCCTGCCAAATGCCTGACCTGGGCCTCAGTCATGTTTTTTGTAGAGACAGAATAAGCCCTGAGTTTGTGACACAAAGAAACTACGATTCTACAACACAGGAGCCCAAACTTCCAGTCTAAACAGAGATGAATGTATACGTCACAATACACTGCTCATAAAGGCAGTACTGATGCTGTACCATTTCAACTCAAAGAAAGCTTTTACATCATTGTTTATAAAAGACTTGAAGTTAGGTCAGAAACTGCCTTCCGTATTAAATTAAATGCATACTCAACTGCTGAAACAGAATGTATGATTAGTAGGGATGCACCGATACCAGTATCGGTATCGGGGCCGATACTAAGTTCATGTACTCGTAAAATGCACCTCGTGTGACATAACGCATGACAGAAATTTGTTGTGAAATTTGCTTTGAAAGTTTGTGAAAAGCAGATCAAATGGTTTCTTTTTTGTATGATGTGTTTGAGGTTGAGTCGTTTGTGACTACGAAGCTATTTTCATTAGTCTCGCTGTGTTTGTACAGGCGGCGCTATCGGCGAGTACCAGAAAAAAAGATATCAGCACACATTCTCTGTCTTTAGAAAATGGTATCGGTGCATCCCTATTGATCAGCATGTGTGCTCCTCGTGCATTCTACATCAGCCACGTTTGTATTGTCATGTAACACATGCGTTCATTGACCTATGACGTACCAATAACAACCGATTGCTTTGGTATGAATAAAACATTTCTAAAGTAACTCACATAGGACCTATTAAACTCTACCATATTTACCTTTTTTAATAGCAGTGCCTCTGTGCGTTTGGTAGCAGTATACCATGAAATATACAACAATCAGCCCATAACATATTTCAGGAGTGATGCAGGACTCTCCGTTATTAGACGCGTGTCTATTTCTGAATGTCTATTCACAGGGTCTAAATGCAGATACAGGGGTGACAGGGGGGCATTAGCCCATTTGGATTTTATTGAAATGTGCCAATGTGATATCATTTCAATATTAACACCTGGTGTCTGAAGTAATAGAGTACCAGACAAAATGTAGCCTAGTTTAGAGTATCTGAGCAAATGGTCAATACATGGTAATGAATTATTTGAAAAGTGCCTGCGGGGGGAACTTAAGGTTGTGGCCATTCTGGTCCAAAACTATCTAAAATGCAACAACACACATGCTGTTGTCCAAAATAATGACATAAATGATTAGTGTGAAGGTTTTGAATCTATCAAATCTTACCCTGTCACAAGAATATAAAAAACGTTAACCATAGATCTACTTCAGTAAGTGCAGTAACCAGACTGGTTACTATGGCCACCGTTTTACCACAAAATTGAGTTACTGTGGTTACAAATACCCTAGTTAAACTAAACTGTGACACAAAACGATTTCTAAAGGAATAAATAAAACCACAACAATCACTTAAAATGCAGTGTGTCGGTCACACATAGCGAAAGTAAGCTCGTCAGCTAGCCTATCCCGTAACCAGCAGACGCCTGCAAGCGCTGATATGACAACTGACAGATCCTGCAATTCGCGAAAAGATAACGCGCCCGGCCACCAGAAACCAACATAGCAGGCAAAACCCAAAATGGTGCTAGTCCTTCGCTTTCGTTAGCGTTTTCAATTCCTGCCAGCACAGCGAATGCGTGCGTTTCCAGGGACAAAAGCGCGCACGTTGGAATGAGTACCTCCCACCCGCTCCAACATCTTTACATGATCTTCCCGCTGCCTGCTAACCACATAACATACATGACACAGACCGAGTCAATCTTACCGGAATATTACCTCTGTCTGTAAATGAATCCGGGTCTCGCGTTTTCGCTAGAAAAAACGAGATATAAATCGACAATGCAGGTCTGGTCCTGGCGTACCGCGCTCAGTGTTGTCACTCAACTGAGGAGCCGGTCAGTGCGTTTCCGGCACTTCCATATTTGGGAAGGATGAATCAGAGGAAGCAGGGACGGCTCAGTGAATAGTTGAATGAAGGATGTCTACATCCACAAAATGCATTAAGACGTTTTTTTCAAATTGTATACATGTCATTTATAAAAAATTATGTTTTTGGTGTATATTTATAACGTGTGCACACATATTCTAGTGCGAGTCTATACTTTATACAGGCCTATATATAATTATGGTGCACATTTGACAGCACCTGACAGATAACATTATCAAGCAAACCGGTATCAGTAGACAATGTGATATCCCTTCATTCTGCATCAGTTCCCGGTGGTAATTTCTTCCCGCACCTCTCTTGTTGTCAGGGCCGATGTAAGACAGACGTCCTTGATGATGTGGGGTGGTAAGTTTCCACCACTGCTGTGTCATCCTGGTACTAAGACATGAGCCTGCATTAGATTACATGGGAGGCAGAAATAGCACGTACTCAAGGAGAAGTGCCATGTGAACCGGCCTTTTGGCATTTCTTATTGATTAGAAAGACTGAATAATTGACCAAGTTGCATGTTTGTAATATGTGAGAGAGACTGTATTAAGGTATACATATGCTGGTTTGGTTTAAAGTACAGATAAAACATGTGTTGTCAGGGTTGTATTTAAAGGTAGATGTTAGGGATGTGGTTTACGGTCATTACGTAAAGTGCACACTTGTGAACACTAGGAGATTGGGTGTACATCTAGGTCAACCTGGTGGATCTCAGATCCTTGTTACAATGATCTGGCTAACATTGCTCAATCTACCCCATATCCAGAATCATCCGGATGTGAGGTTGGTGGATGCAAACACACATACCTTAAAGCTTAATATTACCACCTGACAAGTCATTATATTAAGCAATGCTGACAGCATGATGTACACAAACGGCTTGTGTAGCAAATCAACAATGTGAGACCAACGTTTGGTAAATGTTCTCTTTAAATGTTCATGTTCTGTTGGGTTTAAGACAGGTTACTGTCATGTCTGACATCACAAAGTCCCCACAATGAAATTGTCAAATGAATGGTATATTGAATTTTTTATCTTATTTTGCCTAATAAATGGTTTAAAACTACATCATTTGACTGGTTACATTTAATTGTCAATTCAACAATTCGAAAGAAAAACGAAAGCAAACTAAACTATTAGTAAATTGTTTACCAGAAAATCTTATTGCGTTCATTCATTCATGTTGTAAATATGAAATCTCTGAGACCCTAAAGAAATGTCAAATGTTTCATTGTATCCAGTAGTTAGCCATCACACTTTGACTGCTTTGTTTATAATAATTTTCGTAAGTATTAACATGATACCTTAATGTCTATTTTTAAACAATTAAAATGTTCTTGTGGTCTTTCTGTCTTGGAACCTATTTGACCTTTTTGTTACTCAAAAAAAGAAAGAACTTCCAAAGAAAACAAAGAATGAGGTAAACTGATAACTGAGCTTTAGCAGGTCCATTATTTAGCAACGCCTGAACAAGCGAGTTCAGGTCAGTTAAAACACTTACCAACCAGCATAAACAAGATCATAAATAAGCATCTCTGTGTGTGGCAAGGTGACAGCTTGTGTGTTTATATTGTGACTTGCTGAGCACCTCTGCTTATTTTTCACTACATCCACGAAGCAATACATGACGGCTTGTTCTTTGTAACTGCAGTGTGACTGTGGTAAAGATACTTTCTGGAGCCTGTCCAAACAAAGACCCCAAGAAACAAAACATGAGGGTTTAAAGCCAGTGAACCATGAAATAAACGCTAAAATAATAGTAGAACAGCAATAACAATAAGGCTAGAATGTGTGCTTTTGAAACACAGTGAATAAATAACACAATGTGATGAGCACATAATTCAGCAATCCAATGAACTGCAAATACAACAGACAGCAGGACTATTGTCCAATAAAGAAAGCATTTGAGGTTTAAATATAGAACCTTTTTATTTCCATTTAGAGTAAATAGTGTTGAAAATCTGAAATAAGGCTTCAATACGTACATAACGTTTGTATTTAAATAATAACACTTTACATGCCCAAATCCAGTGACAATGTCTTTTGTTTGCTTGTTGTGTTGTTACTCTTTTTTCATATTTTCCCTTGTAAGAAAAAGTTCAAGTATAAAAATCTTAACAGTGTAAAATTGCCCATCTGATGCATATTTAAAGCAATATAAGCACAGCATCCATCCTCGACATTGACAATACATTCTATTGTATGAAGCAGCATGTCCCTTAGATTTCGCCAGTATTTTTTTTTGTTCTAAATATGACAAGTATGACATGTAAATAACATGCCTGGAATAACAGGCCTGCAATAAAATAAATGTCATACGATAGGCATTAAACTAGCCAATATTTAATGTCACGTTCTAAAATTCCAAATGTATAGAAAGAAAAAAATAGATTTGTACAGTGCACATACAGAATTGTATCTTAAATAAGTCCTAGACCAACATTTTTGGTTGAGTTTGTTAATACTACAACTAAACCTACTCAATAACTTATAATAATATGCCATGAGATGAATACATTATATCCATACAGTACCGCATCCAAGTCTGTGGTCTTGGAGCGCAACATAAGTCAACTCAAAATAAATATCTTAAATAGCAGATGTCTCTTTAAATAGCATTACAAATGTAAGGCACACAAAGAACCCTCGCACGCACAGATTCGGATCCTTTTAGCTATAGTGCTGTTTTGTAACGAGTTGAAATACATAGACCTTATTAAGAAAAGACATGCTGGTGCTCGGTTATGTTTCTTAGTGAAGACCAGAGTTCGTTTCTCATTGGTGTCGACTGATAGCGGGCGAAAAGCTTGTGTTAAGCCCCTCCCTTTTCACATCTTTATCCAGCGACGGGTCTCTCTCAGAAAGATATCCGCTGGTGATGGAGAAGACGTGGGTGATATCGGGGGATCTACAGGTGGTCTTTTGCTCAAGTCTCCAGACCCTCTTGAACAGAAAGAGAGGGAGCTGTCGACAGAGCCAAAGCAGTTCCAAAATGGACCCAGGGATTAAACAGTGACAGGTCTACAAATGAGCACCAGTGATGTTTCCAGAGCGTTGTTTTTCCCCAAACACAGTAGTTTCTAACACTGAGCAAAGCCTTAAGCTTATTCTAACCTACATCATCATGTTAATGTGTGTGCGTATGTGTGCTTTCTCCCTCGCTCCCAGAGACATAACACTTAAATTTGTGTGTAACTGTGTACATGTTAGACCTTGTGTATTCGTAAGCATATAATACAATACGTCTTCGTCCTTTTGTCTTTTGAGATTCCTATCAAATTGTTCGATGCCCTTTCGTGGGGGAGCAATAGAGAAATTCTCGTATTCCTGTGCTTACGTCTGTCCCCTGCTTGCATTTGCATAGGTCAAGACGGGAGAGAAGAAAGGGGGACATTCAGCATCAGATAGATAAAAAGGTAGTTCACGACACATAAAACAGGCTAACACTGGATCTCTTCATTTCGCCACAGTTAGGTCTACGATCCCTGATTGGCAGAGTTTGTCTTTTCTAATTCGCTGAAAATCGCTCCATTTCCCTGATGATCAAAAACAAAATGCACTTGAGAAGACAAAACAAAAAGAGCCCTCAAATGAGAATAAATAGAAGGTTAGGGGCCCAGAATCGAAACACTGTGGGACCTTTCCAAGTGTCCTTCGAAGAATACGGTCGCCTACATTAATGACAGCATCAGGACTTTCCTCTACAATGCTCCTATACCACAGTGATTAGTCGCTGCAGACCTCTTTTCGCAATAAATATTCTACTCTAATATTAATTATGGTAATAAAGATAACATAATAAGGATAATGAAAATAGTAAAAAGCTAGATTCCGTCCTTTTCTGTGATTCTTTCCCGTTTTTGGTTTCATCACAGCAAGATGGAAAGCAGTGGAGTTCCCACCTCACTAATAATCTCTATCAATTGCCGTCCCCCTCCCGTATTTTCCTTCTCTTGTAGTCAACCCACAACCAGCAAATATTTTCTCCACCCTCCTCAACCTCTTCATCATCATCATCATCATCTAGTAGCAGTTGCTGGGCGTCGGCTCCCCGCGCATCTCCCGCCCGCTTCATTGGTTGCTATTGCATCCGTTCAGCTTGCAGCTGCTGGGGCTGGTACTGAGCGAATGCTGCAGCCGCGGCGGCAGATCCAGGTGCGGCGGCGGCCAGTGGCTGCTGCATGGCATAGCCATACCCGGCGGTCGCTACGTAGCCGGTTGCGGCGGGAGAGGCAGCATACGGGTACTGTTCGTATGCTGCAGCGGCAGCCGCAGTCGCAGCGCTGGCATACTGAGCGTAGGCTGCGCCGGTGTAATCGATGTAAGGCGAAGTAGCGGTGGTGGAGGCCGCCGCGGTTGGCTGGAGGTGAGGGATGACCATGCTGGGCTGCATGAAGGCCTGCGGGTAGACATAGTGAGTGGGGATCCTGCGAGAAACAAATACAACAACCTGTTAGCCGCGACAATGGAAACATTTCATGCACAAACACAGAGCAGAACCACAGCGCAGCCAAGCATCCCATTTCAACAGTAACACCAAGAAAATGCCTGCTAGTGAATATTAGAGGTATAAGGTTGCCAAAATAGACATCTCTCAGTAAAACAATGAGATTAGATTTATTTAATAAGTAATATGTTATTTTTACCCTTTAGTCATTTATGTGCCATCTTGTCTGCCATTGGTCAGCCAAACAGATACTCCCAACCCAATTTTACACTGTTGTTTGTGTCCTTAATCACAACACCCTCATGACATTCACTCACCCTTGTGTCCGTATTTTTATTTTTAGGAGATAATTCTTTCAATTCAACGTGAGAAGCACCCGCATTTGCTAAGGCAGACACTACGCTTAAAGTCATACGTGTCCTGCAGTGAGGCGGTGGGACAGCAGGACCCAGGAGAGTCCGAAAGGAGATGAGGAAAGCATTGTGAATATGTCAGAGCTACTTTGACAGCTGGACAGTTTTCAAAAAGGGACGCTGCTGGCTGTTTCCCCCTCCGCATTTAGACAATGAGCCTCAGGCAGGACAGCACACACAGAGGGGAGTTTTGATTAAATAAGCAATCAGGAACAATGAGCCCATTCTGCCTTTCATTACGTACCCCACTGCACTTTCCGAGGCCTTTTTACATATACTGTCTGCGTGTTAAACAGACGGATGAAAACGTTTAGTTCAGGGATGAAATGATACATTGAATGACCGCTAAACCGCTAAAGATGATACAATGTCAGGATATCGCTAAAATACAGAAGACTGAAAACTTGTGAGAACGGGTTCTCATAAAAAAGTCCCATGAATTAACATTTCGGTGATGACAAAAATCTTCTCTAAGAAACCAAGAATCTCTGCCCGTCTGAAAAAGATCTATTTTGCAGCAGGAATAAAAAAAAATCAATGTGTGCTGGTGGAAATACAAACGGCATCATTTAGCTTAGAGTCAAGATGCTGGATATGCCTGGAATTTGAGTGAATTGAGAGCAACATTTTTACTTGTCTAGGTTGGGGGAAGAAGTGAGAGAACGTTTCTATCATGGCAACCCTATTTCATCTGTCAAACCTAAGCACCTGACCACACCCAAACAAACTCCAAAACCTCTGCCCCAAATTTAAAAAGCATAAAACAGGCATCAAGAAAAAAAGGAGAGCAGTAAAACCACCAACATCAACTCATCAACCACTCACATACAGTAATGCCATAAATCAGAGTAAAATCTTTATTTTCTCACTCAGGTTAAGTCTTTCATAGATGCCTTTCTGGTCTGAGGTAACACAAAGGGCTGTGTTAAAACAGACCTATCGAACTAATAAATTACAAAGAATATATACAAAACATGAGATAGACAGACAGACAACATACACAGACAACCAATATTTGGCATCGAAATTAAGGGATTATTTTCATTGTTCTATAAAGTGCTTGGGTTAGAGCAAAGACATAGCTTTGATATGATTAGTTGAGCATATCTATTTTTTATGAATCTGCTCAGTGTTTATCTACCCTCGAAACACAGCTTAATGTTTGATGTGTCTGTTAAGAAGCTCTTCGTCACAGTTAGGCACATATAACTAAATCAGCAGGCTAAAAGCAATGTCGGGTCATGGAGGGATGACAAAGGTCTTGTGTAACCAGTTGATAAAGTTAAATAAAGTGCAGGGGACCGTTTATATGGCTCTAACAGTGTGAGTGACAGGGAGGGCTGGAAACTATTTTCTGCTCCACCTGCCATTCCACATGAGTTATTGTGGTGTTTTCCAAATGCAGGAACGTTTCACCTTTAACATCGATGGGCTCAACATGTTTTTCTAAAACAAAAGTGACAATTTGTACTCTTATGAGGAGTCATTTATAACAGCATATCCAAGTTCTGTTATTGGTCTTTTTCACTTTTTTATTACTTTTTATTACTTTAATTTCTACTGTATAGAAGAGAATTAGTTTTTTGTGATCTATGAATGAAATTACATTATAAAAACTATAGAAATACTAAACTTGTAAAGTAACTTGAGATCTCTTAAATGGAAATAAAAATAAGATTAAACAAACACAATAAATTATTGTAACTGGCCATAAATATATTAGTCTATCTAAGCTACTGCCAATTTGATGCAACTAAATATAGCCTGGTTTAGACTGGTCTTGCTTGGAAACAGACGTAACAAACACCTGTGGTCATCAGATGAAATTGCAGATAAACAGGTGCAAGAAAACAACTTCAGTACACTTACGTATCATATAGGGCTTGATCAAAAACGACGCGGGACACCTTGTTACCAACTGGACAGATTGGGATTATTTAACAGATACCTGACCTTATTACAAACTGAATTTGACTACTGACACGGTTTGGTTGTATTTGGCCCTTGAACAACACTCGACAACTGCCCCAAGGTCGAAGTAGGATGCCAATTAATTGACACACGGTTTCATAACTAATTTGGTCACAAATTCAGATCCAGTGTGGCACATGTTGGGCCTTGTGCAGGTTTATCTCGAACTAAATGTCAGAAGAAGACCAGCCCCTTAAGGCCGAGAGAGTGACCAGAGTCAAAGAGAAAGAGGGAGAATTGAAAGCAAGAGAGCTTTATGGGACTGCACTGTCAGCACTACAGCCTTTATGGGAAACAATGGTGAAGCTTGTTTTCCCCTAACGCCGCACGGGGCCATGTGACGAAGGCTCGCTCAGGGGGCTGTGGCATCCAGACATTTTTTTTGTCACAGCAGAGGACTCACAACACTGCAAACACATGCATGCATGTCACAGACACACATACACAAAAAAACACACACTCATTCACCCACCCACACTCATACAGACACAATGCGGAATCTTCGGAAACACTGAACGACTGCCATAAATGTTATTTTGCCCGTCAACACTGTATGTTGTCCAGTTGCCGTTCAAACCTTTTTCTAGGACTTTCTGCATTTAGAATGATACGGACTTCTTTCTTTTGTTAGACAGAATGTCTGGGCGGTTCTTTTCAATAAAACTAAAAAAATAAACAGACCATAAACGTATCATAAACATGGATATGTGTGGGTCACAGTATGTGACTTTCACAAACCCCAAACCACTTTTGCTGTATAGAAAAGATCTCCACTAACATTACGCAATTATCTGTATCTCAAATAAAAAAAATCATATTTGAAATGAAAGGACAAAATTTCTTTGTTTTGAATCGGACAATGATTTATCCCTTTAAATGTTTTTGCTTTCAGAATTAATACAGATGATCGGACATCATTAATACGAGAGAAACCACAGGACTCGGAGGATTCTGGATCCACTGCAGGATGCCTTATAGGGCTAGAGTAGAGAGACATAACAGCAAAGAGAGAAAGAGAGAGAGAGAGAGAGAGAGAGAGAGAGAGAGAGAGAGAGAGAGAAGGAGAGACACAATGGAGATGGGAGAGAACGGTAAAGGGTGAGTGTGTGTCAAACTCTCTGTGCTGTGAGTGTGACAGGACTCTCAATCAGTGAGCAAAATAAAACCGAAAAACGTGCAAGTTTGTAGTCGAGCTGTTGGTTTGGCGTGAAGAGGATTCAACAACGGCACACAAAACAAACGGCACTCACTCCAATAACAAGAAACACAAAAAAGGTGAAAGAAAACCAAAATAATCATCAAAAACACAAGCTCCGGCAATTAAAAACGTGAGGAAAACAAATGAAAAAGCAAACTACAAATCATACTTTGCTCTCTGGCAAAGTCATATTACTCCTCCACATCACGGAAATACAGCACCCAAAATCCAGCCTTATTTCTATCAAATTAAAAAAAGCACACAGTTAAGCTATCAACACCACTTCATAACGGTAAAAGGCACACACAACTCTATGTACTATTAAAAGTGAAAGTCCAAACCAAATTGAAACCAACATACATGCATCTGTAATCACCATTTCATGTGTTTTTGTGTGTTTGAGTCTACAGGTAGTGTAGCTACTGATCTGCACAAAGCTCTCAGAGCTATTCCTCAAACCACCAGTTATCTTAACCCAAATCGAGCCTGTCGGACCAGAGAAAGATAGACAACATTGAGTCAGGCTATGGTGTGCAGTCAAAGTGGTTCTTCCACACACACATGTATTGAGGAAGGGTTAGACATTCAGCATAAACATTGAATGTTGTGTCTATTCCCCTATTATTTCCCATTTAACTTGTTAATTTCATGAATGTAGACTTTAAACTGTTCAACACCGTCAAACTACCACTGAACATCAACATTTTGGGGATTTTGAAGGTGCAACTGTCACTCACCCGTATGGTCTCTGAATGAATGCAGGGTGAATTTGAGGAACACCAAAAGTAAAACCTGCAACAAAAACATTTAAAACAAGTTTAGATTACTAGAACTCTTTTTCACAAAACAACATTCTTATCCCAAAATCAACCTGCTAAAGACGGATGCGAGTTCATATTTCTAACACAACTACTTGTTTGTTGAATGCATTAAGAAAATCCCATTGTTACATTACTAACAACCTTTACGGTTTATCATTAATTTAGACTTTAAAAAACAGGCACAACCCCTGGGTAAACATCAGCACATGCACACACAATAAAACTACACAAGAGCCTGTGCTTAAAAGCAAACATATCTGTACTTCGTTTTCAACCCTGTTTGGTTTGCGTTTAGGAGTAACTGTGTCCAACAGGTTTACAGAGCTACAGTGCTGGCATCCAATGGTCTTCACTGATGATTATGATCTTTATATTCCATTTGCATATCGACACACGTATAAAAGCCTTACCTGGCTGCATCACCCGTGGCTTGGCTCCCAGATAAGCCAGGTTAACATTGGCCTTCCTGCCATCGATGATGGGGTTGGGGTCCTTGCAAGCTCTGTCTGCGGCAGATCGGTCTGCCATAGTAACCTAGTTTAGAATGGACAGTTTGAAGTAAAATGTAAAAAAATGATCTTGAAGAAACACACATATCCTTTTAATTTGAGCCAAAACAAGCTTCTAGACTCTGTTAGCTAACTCCATGGCAGATTTCAGATAATTCTTTGGACCAAATATTCATGACCTCTGTACCAAATGACTCTTTAAACACAAGACGCGGTGTATTATCCGGAGGCTGGAGAAAATCGATACAAACAGATATCACGCAAGCATTTTTCTAACAGGTTGTTTTGAAATCTGTTGGAGTCGTTTAACTTCTCGTGCGTGCGCTGTCAAAACTTAACAAGTTGCCTTGTTTACTCTGTGGCTGTGAAACGCTTATCAGGGTGCTTCTAGTCAAACTCGGCAGCTGAGCCAATATGGGCCTTCTAGTCTCCAAAAGCGCAGTTTAATGGGTTTGTATGCTTTGCGAATTGTTTTGTTACTTAACACGATATATCTCAAGATGTTTTCTGAAAATTAATAAATGAAGAAATTCTATAAAACAATTCCGATTTCATTTGATAAAGAATTATAGTAGGCACGATAAATGGAGATACTGTTGCGCATGGGTGCGTTTGCGTATCAAACTTATGAAAGCTTATTCTCGCCAGACCTGTTGCCATTTTAAATGTTGTGTCATGCTGTCAGACAGCAGTTGTGTGTGCCAAACGCCTGCGCTTGACAGCCCATAGCAAGAGAATTGGGAAAGAGGGGAATACTTACAAATCCATAACCCCTGGACTTTCCAGTCTGTCTGTCGGTAATCACCACAGCTTCTTCGATTTCCCCAAACACTTCAAAATATTTCCTAAGACTGGAATCCGTCGTATGGTACGGAAGACCGCCGACAAATATCTTGGTGTATGTGGTGTCCTTTTGGGTGGTATGCATCCTCACAAAAAGTGCAAAAAGAAAAAAGAAAAAAAACGACCAAACGTAGTGCAATGTTTTAGGCTTGATAATGCCTTGACCGCCCCTTCAATAACCCTTTAAAACAATCACTAGACGGCGCGCGCAAGCGAAGTTACCAAAGGCGACTTTTGAAAATATAAAACGCGCGTGGATGTGTTTAACGTGAGAGGTAGATTAATTTGCCGTCCTTTGGTAAGTAAAGTGAAGCGGATTGAGCCAAGGATCATCAGGTGGGTAGAGCTCCTCTTGCAAACTGACGTGACTTCTAAAAAGTGCGTGTGACCCGTTCCTAAAAGTGCCCGGTTAAACCACACCCAGAGCGCTTTGAGGGAGGTACGAGCGAAGCGCCCAAACGCCCACTACACGCGCTGAACAACAGCTGGAGAGCGCACAACGGGCATTTGTGTGCATTTGTGTGCCTTTGTTAAAGAACTGTACAGACATTTCATACAGTTGTCGTTGTTTCGGTAAATGCATGCACAGTTGTTGCCTGTACGAGAAGAGAGAAATAAAATGAAAAGTCCCATTCTATACGCAACACTTTATTGTCGGATTGAATAAAAACCAAAATGATAGACAGGTAGATTAACACAAAGTCATGCCAGAATATTTTATCAGTCATAGCGTGTCCGTTAGGACAGCTTGACATGTGGTGGTTAAAGGAGTTCTTTATGAAAGAAACACATGTTGTAGAGGACGGACGCTGTTCAAATGCTGTTTCATTGAAACTAAAAACTGGGAGAATGTCCGGACATGTTTCCAACGTTTCTTACTGCATCTCTGGATAAGTGTGTGCGTGCGTAAAAGCGCACATTGTACAGTCAACACATGTTTCTACTGCTTTAATATATCTGTTCATTTTTACACAATATAAATAATTTTATAAATTGATGGGTCAATTTTTACAAATTTTAAATTTAGACATAATCTGAAAGCTGAATAAATAAGCTTTCTATTGATATATGAGTTGTTAGAAAAGGACAATATCTGGCTGAGATACAACCATTTAGATATATGGAATCTGAGTGTGCAAAAAAATCCAAACATTACGAAAATTGCCTTTGAAGTTGTTAATCACAGGCACTGTGGAAGGCCATCCACTCACAAAAATAAAGTTTTTATATATTTAAGGTAGGAAATTTACGACATATCTTAATGGAACATGATCTTTACTTAATATCCTAATAATTTGGGGCATAAAAGAAAAATCGATAATTTTGACCCAAACAATGTATTTTTGTCTTTTACTAAAAATTTTCCCGTGCTACTTAAGACTGCTTTTGTGATCCAGGGTCACATATTAACATTTTTATGAATACATAAGGAATAGTGTGTTTTTTTATTTAAGGCTCCCAACTGTCATGATGTAAGCGTTTAACATTTTTATCAACTTGTAGATTTTTTTCCAATTTATTTAAATAGTCGTGCGGACTTCCATGAATTTTCAAATAGTACAACAATTCTATATAGTCCCTAATATGTGTAGATATTCAACAAGAATTAGAAAACATAAATCAGTTGTTTATGGTTCGAGAAGTGTATTTTATTTGCTGCTGTCTGGTTAAAAAAAACGTTTATTTCAAATAATTTACTGAATAGCATTTATTGACTAATATAGTTTAGTTTGGCTATAGTTTATTTTTTATACTACTTTGACATATGTGCTACATCTTTCCAACAAGAATTGCTGACGTCATTCCAGCCTCGTTTAGAATAAAAAGAACAGACAATCTTCTAGGCCTCCAAACAATTTGGAGGAATGTGATATGCCTCAGTAAATTATTAAGCATGGTTCTCATTTAGACCATACAACTTCCACAGCACTCAGGTGATGGAGTTTTTGTGGAACCTTGCAACCCGAGAACTAGTCTATGTGGTGTGACCTGCCAAGCCATGTGGAGATCCTGATGCCCATACACGGATAATTGAGGCTTTATATAAAAAATGTTAGGCTGCAACTGGATAGAGCATGTTCATGAGTCCACTGATTTATTCATGGAGGCACACACGCCCATTAAGCCAAGAGCTGAGGTGCTTGGAGGGAGATGTGGCTTTGTATTTCAACTGGATTACAAAAGAAGGCCTATCTTCTTTCAGGAGCCTGTCTCCGTTTACCTACAAGACGTTAACGTTTTGCAGTTTTCTGGACACCTATCAATGAGTCCGATGAATTTTCTATTCAAGTGAATGGAAATAAAATTGCTATGTCAGATGCAACCTCCATGTTTTAGCGCTAAATCTTTTCAGGATAATGCTTGGTTGTCTACACTGGGTCTGGGTTAGAGTAGTCTAACAAAAAGAACAGATTTTGGAGAGCACTCAACACAATCCACCTGTCAAACACAGTCAGTCATTCGGTTACACAAACACACATTTACTGCATTCAGAGGTCATTGGTTCGAGTGAACAGCTGAAAAACTCTGTGATGTATATCTACTCAAGCAGCTTTTAAAACTCTATAGACTTCTGTTCAGTTATTATTTATTAAAGGTCAGTCAAATTCTGATTGTGCAGTGCTTGTATTTTAATGTTTTAGGCTTTTATATATACTGCAATAAAAAGGCTGTCTGCCAAGAACCAATTTGGTGCGACTTTAAGTGCATTGAAAGAGGGGCAATTTTCAAATGTAACATAACAGGTGGGACCTGTCAGAATTTCAGTGCAGTCAAACGGGCAAATCACTGGCAGCTGTAACATCAGATACAAAGCACAGACACACAAACTCATCAAATGACAACATGTTTTGGTGCATAGTTTATATAATTAGCCAATTATAGTAAGCTTGGTTACAGAACACCCCCATAACTGTAAAGAGATAAACTAACATATAAAAGAGCCATCTTCGTATCATATAACAGAGGCCAAGATCCATGTATTTGCCTTATGAAAGGAAGGCGAATAGCGACACCTTGTGGCCTTTTTTGACATGAACGCAAAAACACGTTCTTAAAATATTGATTGACTGTCTCTTACGAAAACGTGTTTACTATAGTAAATGGGTAGTTAACATATTTTCGGCATATTGATTACAATTTAGATAACCGTTTGAAATGTTTTTGCAACAATTGCTATGCATGGTTAGGCTTAAACAATGGTTACTGTGGCAAAACCATGACTGATTTCTGAGTTTAACTATACTAACTGTTTTTTAGTTTATGTTGTCGACAACAATGGTTCAGTTTTAGTGTCATTAAAAACATTTATAAATTAATGTGAACAGATTTTACATAATAGCAACATATGCTAATATATCAATTTCATATAAGATGAAAAATTGAAAATTGAATAATGATTCTCCAACAAAACTCAATAAAATTCTGCATTGGGCATTCAAACAAGTATTATCCTTAATAAATTATGCATTATTTAGTTGTCTTGATGTTTAAACCAAGACACATGCGTTCTATTTTAATTCAATAAATAATAATGTACACAGAAAAAAATCCAATGTGCAAAATATTCTGCCTACAACGATACATGAGTAACTTGAATTTAGCATTTTTAGTTAAAGGCGTCAAATGTCTGTTTTGCATATACTGAACAAAATCAGCCTAAACATGTCTCTAACAAAGATTACTGGTCTCAAGTTTTTGGCCAAAATACGTAAATTTACAAAACTTTTTATTCTGAACAAGCAATATTGCAAGAGTTTGAAAGTTCCCAATATTATGTGCAATTCTGAGTTTCTTATTTGTATTTATTTTAAAGAAAGCATGACTTAATGAAAGCATGGCTTACTTTATGCTTTAATATTGTTTTTACTTTTTGTTATCTTTTGAGTTTAGAGTTCTTTTAATGAATGATGGTTTTTGATTACTGCCATGGTTGAGATATGTGTGTTCTAAGTTGAAGTATAAGTGGATGACATAATAGTATAAATGGTAAATATACACTCAACACAAACTGATTAAACAGTTATTAGATCAAAGTTTGGATCTGTTAGGAGCAGAAAACATTTTCAATTGAAATAAAAGACAAATACATTTGATTATTTTGATATTTAACAGATTAACTCAATGTACAGAATATTGCTGTAAATTTCAAATCTACAATGGCGGGATGATCTTCAACAGTCGAGATTGGGGTAGTGCGCAAAATGAATGATTCACACCTGTGGTAAGTAACTTATTACGTATTTTTTTTCCATATTTGGTAACTATCATACTGGTAACTTTATATAGAGGTATCTAAATTCGCGGTTCATATTGCTAACCCCGGATTCAACCTCCATCCGCGGGGACCGAAGGAGTCTTGCGGGGTTTCAGCAGCGCCGTCGCGGTAAGATTTCAAACATTCTCCGTCGCTATAGCACCTGAGGACAGAAGTTTTTCATGTTATTTAGAGTTTTTGTTCACACCAGGAGTGAAGGCGGTATGTGACGAGCTACAGTTCATTGTATTAGTAAGTTGACGGTTGTTTTTTTAATGTTGAACATCGCGCCCGCCGTAGACTCGGTAAAAGTTACATGCTTCGACAGTTGTGATACCACACTCGCTCGTGATTATTTTCTGGTGTAATTCAAATTTGCAAATGCAGTCATCCGTTAAATCGAGCGCCCAAATTAAAATGAGTCACCATAGCTTGAGGTAAGTTGATGTTCACGGAGGATAGTCCGGTAAAGTGATTAATGTACGTAACCATCTAGATATACAGTTTATGTATCGGAGGCCAGCTGAGAGCTTGAGCAAAAGACGTTAGCGACACCCTCATTGTATATCAGGCCTGTCTCCCAAATAGGACCGTTGGAGGGTGGGAGTGAGACCCGTTACAAAATACTAGTGTGACAATTTCTTGACCGTGACATCCCTAACGTTAGTTAGCTTACATTTCTGTATAAGTACGGTTTTAAGTGTAAGTTACTCTGTGTAATTTGCTTAGAGTTTGTTTGTAGAGTCACTTATACTAAAATGTAGTTTAAATGTAAAATGCTTAAAGATAATTGTATAGTCACTATTAACTATTACTATTGTCACATGTATAATTGTTTGTTTTAGGACACACTTTGCCATGCAGGCCACTGGATGCTGACTACTGAAGGTTAGGTTGTGTGTGACGGTGCTCAGCACAGCTTCATGTCTGGCCTTGTCACTCTGTTCATAACATGTTACATATTCAGGCTTGAGTACCAGGATGGGGCAAGCGTGTATCTTTGAGTCCAATGAAAGGTATTAATTGAACAACTTCCTTACCTGCTTTTTATAGATATGTTAATGTTATATACCTGTTAAGACCTTTAAAACAATATTTCTCAACGAGAGATGCATTTTTTTGGGGCTAATTATTTAGAAGTCTCCCATATTTAACACTAGCAAGCTGATGATTTAATTCATGTGTTTTAATATAATATATTTTGTACATTTAATATATAACATTTAGTTTTTCCTGACTCTTTGTAGATATTAATCCAGAGAGTGGAACAAGAAGAAGCGTCATCTAAAATGCCAGGATACAGAAGAAACAGGTTGCAGTGAACCCACATGTCGCCGCTCTTCTAAACACAATGATGAATATTCAGTGTAATCGATGAAAAGTAAGAAGCACACACACACACACACACACACACACACGCACACACACACACACAGATCTCATCATTGAATTACATCATTTTATTATTCTCTGACTGTATATGTTGTCCTCTGTTTTTCTCTGACTATAAATTGAATATCTAACATTATTCTCTTGTTTCGTTTCCATAGTTCCAGCTACTTGTTGTGCTCTGATGGATCAAGATGGTGACCGTTTTACAGACTCACTTGGGCCTTGTTTTGCAATGTTGTTTCATGATGGTAATGTTGGTTAACGTGTTGTTTAAACAGGAATGTTTAAAGAGCCATGTTGGATACTATGAAGTTGTTACTGAATAAAATTATTTCATGTACAACAACGTACACAATTTGTCTGTAATGTATTTTTGTATCAATTAAAAAAAAATAAACACTGTATATCCAGTATGCAAAACATACTGGATATACAGTGATTATGTATTTCTTCTAAATAAAGTTACTTAAAAAGTACTTGGAATATTTCATTTTTCTAATTTAAAATTCACCATCCACACAACAGAACACTCATTTTGAACATTCATTCCCCGAACAACTTTTATCTTTACAACTAATAATATCTTTATTAGAAAAATGAGACAGTTGGCTAAACAAAGTCATTACTTTGAATAATTCAATAATATACTGCATCAGGTTGCCTCATTTGTTCACATTGGCTCAAAAACAAATTTACAGTGTAAAAACTGAGATCAGAGTCATATCTGACCAATATACCCTCTGCTAAATCGAGATTAATAATGACCTGTAAAGTGCATGTGCAACTCTAAGAATGAACATGTAGGAACACTCCTAGATTAAACTCCTTCTGTATGAATCGTGGCAATTTAGTCTGCTCTAGTCTGGAATAAACCAAAAGGAATGGAGCAGGTCTAAAAGCCAAAGTCATCTATGCTTCCAATTTTTTGAAAGGTGGAGTCATTTTCCACTTCTGGGGAGTCAGCAAGTCTTTGGTCCTCAGACTTATTATCCATTGGTGTCTGTAGCTCTTTGTTTCGGGTTGTGACAGAAAGCTGCTCAGAATGGACCGGTTCTAAATGGTTTTGTTCCTCTGCAAAAACACGAGGCCGTGCGGATTTAGTCCTCAACCTAAGTTTTAGGTCTTCCTCTCTTTCCTATAAAAAAGATAACATCTCATTACTCATAAAATATCTCCCTACTAATGCCTCATTCATCTAAGATAATAAACAGAAAGTTGTGAGTGACTTGGGGCTTTGATTCACCTTTCTTCTTTTCTCAACCTGGCTCATCTTGATCTCAATGTCTTCTTTTCCCATGACCGCTTGCTCTTTTTGGGTTTTAAGCGACTCCAGCCTTGCGGGTGGTCTGCTCCTTGGCTTATCAACGTCATCCATCTAAAAGATACAATGTTTTTTTTTCACAGTATGAGAAAAATTAACATACATACATGGATTGCTTTGAAGCTTACTTAGCATGACAGATGGAACATGATAAAGCCTATCTTACCAGAATGTTGTAAGCCTCTCCACTGGTCCCCTGTTTCGGTTGAGCTGGAATGATTCCCTGAGTAAGCAGTTCCTCCAGGATGGTGCTGGACTTGGGTCTCTCATGGCTCTGCTGGGCTAATGCAGGACTCTGGGCTAGTTTTGACAATGCATAACATAATAAGTGCTCGATTTATTGTTTTAAGTTTGGCTAATTGTGTTCAATAGAAAATTGCTATTTATCAGGTTTTCTAAAAGAAAAGCAATAGAATCCTGCCCAAAGACAACAGAAAATATAATGGATTAAAATAGGATTTGTTCGGTTTTAATGAAAACTATAATGATGCTTAAAAACAATAGAAACCCAACAAAAACCATTACAGAAATTCTAATGGTTTCCATTAAAATATCACTAGCTTTTTCCTTTAGAACTATTACAAAACTCCTTTTTGTAGTCCGCTTTGGGCATTACTCCAATAGTATTTAACATCCTTTTATAACATCTTTTATGGTTTCTATTATTTATGGGGGAGGGTTTTTTCGGAATAGAACACAGTCAAATCCTATTGAAACAATGCCCAAAACACACAAATTATGTAATGGTTTTAATGGAAAGAGCTTATGGTTCATAATGCCATTTTAATGGAAACCATTACAATTTCTGTGATGGTTTCTATTGTTTTTTCTTTAGCAGGCAATATTTCTGATACGTTTTCCACATACTAAAACAATAAAAAGGGTCTTCTGATTGCATTATAGTCTAACCTCGCAGGGGTGGTAGTAGTCTAGGTACAGATCCTGGCAGAGCTGATGGCTCTCCGGCATCAAAACCGACCCCGCTGTCTGTGGTGGTTTTGGACACCGCGGAGTCCCCACGCGGGCCCCCCAGAGCCACGGACAAATCATGAATTTCGTTCTGCAAAATGTCAGCAAAAGGACTGAGTCAGATATCAGTCTGTCGCTAAAAACAAGAGCTTCATATAACACAACGCTTGTAATATAACCTCAAGGTGTCACGCATTGTGTTTAATTATTCATATAGTTTATATATATGCAGTATATATATTAAATAATGCTCGTTATATTGTGAATGCGTATTCCATCGTTTCAGTGAATTGATTTTAATTCAAAAAACCCTATCGATTTACTTTAATAGCTATAGTTAACCGATAGGCCTATTAACCATAAAAAACAACGATATCTGCCTACCTCATTTCCGCTGCACGGTTTTACGGGTTCGACCACCGTGATTTTGGAGCTCCCACATCCCATATTTATTGCACACGACACCGTCAGTGTTGCTCAGAAACTATCTGATCTGTGAAAAGTCTTTAAACACTGTCGCATTCCAACACATTATCCTGTGTCGTCGTCATGGACTCTTGGCGTTGCTACGAACCGTTGCCACAATAAATCTGACCCCGTCCAAGAGGTCACATAACCTGTTCTGTTGCCCTGGCTTTAAATTGTTCAAAAATGAAACATTGCTTGAAGATGGCAACTAATAACTTGTAAAATGATACAATTCAGCGGTTCCCTTAGTTCATATGTAACAAGGTTTACTTTAAACATTAAAATGTTAAATTAAATTAAGGATACATTTGACTAATTTCAAGGGAGATATAGACCAGTACTAAAATATTAATACATTTTAGGCTAGTGGCACACGGGAGCAATAAAATCAGTTGTCTACAATCATTAAAGTGCGTTCTGGTGAATAGTTAATCACAATATAAAAAAATTCTAATAATTTGTGAGCTTGTCTGTGAAAATATATTTTTACTTTTTTTTACATAAAACTATCCTACATAATATAAAGCACATTCTGTGGAAATATAGTTTTGATATCTTTAATGTTGGCAATCATTAAAGTAATCAAATTTGTCCATCAAACAGGGGGAACACATCCTGAGTCTTGAGTTCCCATTCCATTCCATTTTCTACCGCTTATCCGAACTACCTCGGGTCACGGGGAGCCTGTGCCTATCTCAGGAGTCATCGGGCATCAAGGCAGGATACACCCTGGATGGAGTGCCAACCCATCGCAGGGCACACACACTCACTCATTCACTCACGCACTCACACCCTACGGACAATTTTTTCCAGAGATGCCAATCAACCTACCATGCATGTCTTTGGACCAGGGGAGGAAACCGGAGTACCCGGAGGAAACCCCCGAGGCACGGGGAGAACATGCACACCCTGGAGGTGTGAGGCGAACGTGCTAACCACTAAGCCACCGTGCCCCCCTAGTCTTGAGTTCCATAACATAAAAAATGAATACATATCTGAAACCAACACTGTCTACCCCACAACAAGTAGTTTATGAGATTTAAGTAGTTTATGAGGTTTCCACCATTGAGTGGAACCTTTTATAACAAATTAATATATTAGTCAGATACTGTTCCCCCAATGTTCCGCTGAATGCAGAGTTCATGTCTTCAATTAATATAGCCCACTATCTTCGTCACAACAACTACGTTTTGAGATTATAAAGCTGCTTATAAAATTTGCCCATTATAGAAGGGTATACCCATCCTGACATCTGTGATTTTAACTGTTATATGAGGTTCCCCACATATGTTTTGAAAAATAATCGTGGACAGGACTCAACCCAACAAGCTCTGAATCATGTTATAACATTGCTAACCAGTTTGGCATCACAGCATTTGGTTGGGCTTCACACATGTCACTTTTCTATTTCAAACCTGACCATCAGAGCAGGGGGAACATATCCTAACTGCTGAGAATGTTTCTGTCAGTTACTGACCCCCTATGCTTCATTAAAAATACAGTCTATATGACAACAACTACTGTATATGTTTCAGAGTTACACCACTGACCCTTTTAAACCAAAACAAGTTGGTTCTGACACTGCTGTCTTGAAATTTACTCATCACAGCAGAATGTATTAGGAAAGAATATTGTGTCAAAATTAGTGTCAGATAAGGTTCCCCTGTATTCAACAGAAAAAAGTCCTGCTTAAGCAGGCCTCAAACACACAACCTGAAAACAGGGTGCATAACATCTAACCAACTTGCCTTTGGGCTTTTGTTGGGATGGGACCTGGAATTCTTCTACTTCTAAATTTAGCCATGAGTGACTGTCAGATACCGTTCCCCTTTTGCTAATTTTACTATCAGACACTGTTACCTCACTTCAAGCAGGTTGTGAGATGTTGATTCTGTTATTCTTATATGTGTTTATCTGTAAACAAAATTAATAAATTAAACATGTTTAGCTCATTCCAGAACCTATACGTTTTGAAGCAACAGTATGCACTGTACTAGGCAAAAAAATCTGGGTTTTCACAGACTTGGTCACAAATTTGTCATATCATATGGATCACATCTTGAGCATGTTCATTTAAAATATGTTCCTGATATGCACGTGTTAAATTCACACAGGTTTTCTCCATAACAAATCAGTCCTGTAATGTTTAACTTTCCATCCCTAAAGTTGTCTATCATTGCTTCTGGAACACATGACAGCTACGATTGTAATGCCAAAATCAAATCCATTCAAACCCAAGTATATAAACTCGTTGACCAATCAAATATCTGAGGGGAATTAACAAATATTTTAATGCAACTTTATTTGTATTCAATTATGTAAATTATCGAATGAGTAAATATAGGAATAAATAAGAATAAGTGAAACTGCTTTCAGATTCAATTAGATAAAATTGTATGAATATTTTTGTAACTTTCTGAACTTCATCTATATATCCAGTGAAAAAATTCGCAGGTTAAAATCTATGGTTCAAAGAAGCTTATCGCACGCACGATGTCCGGCCAGGAGATGGTACTCGCGCTCCTCTTTCCTCCGTCACCACTCCGGACCTTGAACGACCCCGCCTGAAATGCAGCCCTGCAAATAGGGAACGGTTTTACAACTTCCCGCCCTGCACCAGCCAATGGAGTCGAGTGAAATAATGCGTTGATAGCGGATCAACCCACTCAACTTTAATGAAGTTTGTTCGGAGATACTCGGCATCAGTTGGTCCCGTTGGCTGTTTCTCTCGCGTTTTCTTTGGACGAGATCTACGATGGCACCCAGTCAGCGGTCGAGGATCCTTATAAAGATAATGCGAATTATAAGATGCACTTTAGGATGATCAACGAGAAACAGGTGGAAGACATCACTCTTGCTTTCTTCTACAAACCGCACACCATTACGTTACTGACATTTATTGTTTTCCACATTATGTACTTTTACCAGGTAAGTAAACGGTAGATTTACATCTTGAGGAGACCAGGAAGACACAGATCTGTAACGCAGCATCTGTTTTATTTGTGTGGTCCAATATCCTTAGTAAAATTATTTAATGATTGTTTTATTATAGTAAAAGTGTATTAAACCATGTTATTGTAGGATTTGTTGTTATTTCGTACAACCAAAGTTTATTAGTTTTACATCAAATGTCAAGTTAATGGTTACTTTTGTTAGACTTTGGTTAATTTATGGTTAACGTTACTTTGGTTTCGCTACAAACACCATGTTAAATTTTTTATGGTTACTATAGCACATTATTCCTTAGAAAAATTAACCATGGGTTATTATGGTAAAAATGTATTATTTCGTACTGGTTAATCCGCAGTTTTACTACAAATATCAAGGTTATCCTATGGTCACTGTAGTACTAGGGCTGGGCGGTATGACCAAATATATATATAACGGTGTTTTCCAGATTTATACCGGTTTCCGGTACATGGCGGTATTTTTAAACCACATTTTCCAATGATTGAGAGAGGAAATAGTGCTGTTGATTGACTTAAAAGGCTCTTTTATACTGTCATGGTAACAGTATCTCCTATCATAACTGCAAAGTTTAGAATTATTAAACAAGTGAATAGCAGGTAAATGTAACTTGTATACATAATATTTAGGGAAATAAATAGAGACCAGGGCTGGAAATGTACTTTTATTCCTCTGAAGCACTGGTGCTCCCAACTTCAAGAGTTAGTATCATCCACCCATAAATTAATGGTTTTAAACAAGATGGTAACAATTGTACCATTAAAACATGCATGTGATGTCTGTCGTGTTTTACATAGTCACAATGGATTCATGATTTCCTGAAATCATATTTTTTAATCATAAACCAAAGGCTTAAATAAGATATGTTAGAGGAAAGCGATCGGATCATGCTGTCAATCCTCCTAACTGACCCTTATTTCTCATCCTAGCACATAGAGAAACAGTTCCAACTAAAATCACATCATATTATATGCTTATATTGAGCAGATATGAGGGGAACACAATCGTTTTTCGAAAATGTTTGTTCGTGAGTATATTTAACATAACGTAACTTGCAATTAGAAAAATGATGATAATGTAGTGCCGAGGTATAGGAAGATGCATTCTGTGTGAATGGCCGGTCACAGTACAACAGTGAAAAGGGACCCCACTGAAACAGTGTCACGCTGAGCCGCATTCCCCATGTGTTTAAGGGACATACACCGGTAATGCGGTATATAAAGTTTTCATACCGTGACAAAATACACACCGACATTCGGTATTAACCGGTATATCGCCCAGCCGTAGCAAAACCACAGAAAATGTGTGGCTACTATGGTGTTACTACATATACCATAGTCAAACTGTCAAATCTGTAGTTATTTTTTTGCAAGGGATATATGGGCAAAATCTAATAATAATGTAATTTCAAAAAATAGGTACTGTTTGTAAAAGGTAAGAATCTTATGATGATAATACATATCTGTACATCTGTACATGTTCACTGTGGCATGGAAGATGGGGATTATGATAATAACATGCGGGTTGGCCTGCTGCTGGTCATCTCATTCATTTTTGTTATCAGTGTTCTGGCCTTGCCCAACCGTAAAGTCAGTGTTTGTTTGCTTGCGTCAGTAGAAATTCCATTTTCGCTGCTGGAAAAGACAATATAAACCTTTATAGACATTTTAATAGATGTAATGGTTATGATGGAAATGAGGTCATGGTTTACATGAAAAGCTAGTAAATACATGGAAGCTAGTAAAACAGTTAAATTGTACTAGAATTAGTCCCAAAGTACATCATAAAGGAATTCTCATGGTTAGTAATGGTATTTGCAATGGACATTTTGTTTTGGAGAATTTCAGCTTGGCTAATTTTACAACAAGGTTCCATTAGTTAACATAACAATGAACAATACTTCTAAGAAAATTATAAATATTCATTCATTTTTAATTTAAATATTACCTAATATATTTTTTTAATCTTATTGTGAAATTTTACTAATCTTCTTTCATAAAGGATTATTGCAGGTGCCCATTTACAAGTTTGACAGGTTAATAAATATTTTCCCTGTTCTTTGATCATTAAATCCTTCAGGACCTTTCACAAGACCACATCCCACTATATGGCGTATGGTTTTTGGTGAGGGACTGATAAAACCTTTATTTTGTTTACTTATCGGCTGTACCGTTGACTCTTATGACCTGCTTTTTGTCATTTTTCAGGTCTTCATTACTTCCTCTTTCTGGTATTTTACATCTTTCTGAACTGGGATCAGGTGAAAACACTGTTGTACTGGCTAGACCACAATTTGTGTTACGACACTCGGGAGCCAGATGTCATGGTGAGTGATCTGATATCCAGGGCATAAAGTTCGTACCAGACAACAATCTTTGTGTCTTGAATATTTTGCTTTCTGGATAAAAAAAAGGCTTAAATCTGAGAATGAGATGGATAAAAAACTGTCAAATTTCTGACTGTTTATGCTGCTTTACTGCAAAGACTACAAAAGACATTTCAAATGCAAAATGTGGATTTTTGTTTCTTGTTTGAACAAAGCCTTAATCTCTCTGTTGACAGAACCTATTCATGCCATTTTTAAATAAACAGTAACATTTCCTCTCTCTTTCAGAGCAAGAGTATTATTTTGTCTTTTTTAGGTTATCTTCAGGTTTTCGTCTTAAGTTTTATTTGTCAGAGTGTTGTCTGGGAGAAGACATACAGAGTGTATAGTTTCAACATGCACATATGTATTTATACAACAATACCTGTTGTTCTACATGCTTATTGAAAATATGTGTAGACCGTGCTTAATCTGTGATTGTTTGGATAAATTTATTAAAGTTTTTAAAGACTCGACTGATCACACCATAATCTTTGTATTTGGCTGCATGATGCAATTTTATTAATGCCACAGTCGTTGCAAAGGTCACACCATGGACAATTTTAGTAACGGGGAGAACAGTACAGTACAAGCTGTTAAATTTTCTGTATTTGTGTGCGTTTCCAATCTTAAGAAATATGATTAATGACTGTGCTAATGCCAGTGTTCTGTATTTCTGTATTTAGAGGTTTCCAACTGGCTCAATGGACTGCCTGGCTTTCAGCCAATAGGATCATTACAATCTCTGCTAAATGACATCAGTCCACATGCCCAATAGATACTTGTGCTAAGTGAAAACATAATCTTAAAGTGAGAAGCAACCAAGGCATTAGTTCCATGTTCTTGCACTTGGCATAATTAAACATCTTTTTGTGTTTCACTTTGTCCCGCATTTGTAAACCATGCCTTGTATTTATCAAATACGTTTCTTTTTTACAGTAGTAGGCTATGCAGTAAATTGTCATGTGATCACATGGGAGCGCATCCATAGTCGTTTTGACATCTTCGCGTTTGGTCATTTCTGGGTTTGGGCCAAGACTTCTTATCATCAGCCTCTGCTGGTCCATCAGCATCACATGGGAGCTCACTGAGGTTGGAGCTTTATTTATCAGTAGCTAACCCCAAAGATCCCATGTTTAAGCCCAATTTCTAGTGATTCATGGTAAACACTGTGTGGATATAATTCGAGACATCTGGCCTCATTCATGAAACATTCGTAAATGTATAAATTTCGAGTAATTTGCTTGTAAAACGGATCTTCCCGAAATTCACGGATTCACAAAAACTTTGTGAACTACAGATTTGATAGTGAAATGTGTGTATGTTAACGAATTCCAATCACTTGTAAACAGGGCGCACATGCAAGCTCATTCGTAATTAGCATAATCTCCACCAGCATCTGCACTACATCTACGCAAATTACGTATCTAGGAATGCTGGAATCCTATGGACTTCATTCTCTGGTTTGGCAACATTATTGTATAATATGCTTTATCCTTACCAATACATTTATATTTTACACTGTGTCTGCCAACGCGTTTTTCGCCCTCTGAAATAATACCTGGTGCTCTTCTAAAAATGACCAGCTGGAGCGCGCTTGAGAGCGCTTTGGAATCACTGCGCATTTTTCCAGAGACGCGTTGGTAGCTGTGATTTGAAATACCCATGACAGTTACATGTTACTACAGTGTCTTATTTTAAATAATATTACGGAATAGACTTTTTAAACCCAAAAGCAAATATCTTTTAGTTCAGATCTTTGATTTAGCACTATATTGATGTTCTCTTTTTGGCATGTTCACTTACTGCTTTTACACATTTTTCTTGAAGCACATCTTTGTCTTTCAAGCCTCTCATCCTCTCAGCTGGTGTTTGATCATCTTCATCGGGGTCATCACTGCACCCCCAGAACGGTAATATCCAATTACATACCTCGCTGGTAGAAAAACACAATCCCTCTAAAAGAAAGTTGCCCTGGATTGGTGCCCTTCACCCCACCAAAGCGTATAAAGTCTTTTAATTGATGTACCAAAATGAGAAACTTTTCCTGGAGATCAAGCAATGATATCTGCATAAATATAGGCAGGCACATGGATTATTTATTTATGACGAGAATAAATTGATGAATATTACATTACTCATGATGTTATCTTGTCATTTATAGTTGTTAAATACATGTTAAATTAGTTTTAGGATAATTACAGATTGGCAGATGTACACGTGTACACCCATTATAATTGAACTTGAATAGCTTGTTGTTATGAATAGGCAAAAATATATTGTATGAAAACGTTTTGAAAATTGTGTTTTATATGATGTTATGTATTTACCGATGTCCTCTTCCTGAACGAGCTTAATGACTTTTATGCTCACTTTAAAAGAGACAATAGAGAAACTGCCCTCCTCCATAGATGTCTGCAACGCACTGAGCCGGATCAGTCCGCACAAAGCAGCTGGACCAGACAATCTCCATGGACGTGTACTCAGGGCGTGTGCAGAGCAGCTCGCTGGAGTTTTTACAGACATTTTCAACCTGTCTCTTGCCCAAGCAACTGTGCCAACATACCTTAAATCCACCTCTGTTGTACCAGTCCCAAAACACTCCAGCCCAACGTGCCTGAACGACTACCGCCCTGTAGCACTCACACCCATTATTATGAAGTGTTTTGAGAGGCTGGTCCTAGCACACCTGAAGGACTCTCTGCGATCCACACTAGACTCATACCAGTTTTCTTTCTGAGGACACTGAAGAAGGACCAGCTGTCCCAGGCTATCCTGGTCTACTTATGTCGCTGTGCAATAGAGGACATCCTGACAAACTGTGTCACAGTATTGTATAGGAGCTGCTCTGTTGCTTAGCACAAGGCAATGCAGCGGATGGTGAGAAGAGTCAAGCGCATCACAGGGATTCCGCTGCCAGACATTGAGGACATCCAAAAGAAAAAGTGTCTATTTAGAGCTTGCAGCATTCTTAAGGACACCTCTTATCCCGCCCACATACTGTTTTCTCTCCTGCCCTCCGGCAGACATTTCAGTTGCCTCCGAACCAGGACCAGCAGACTGAAGAACAGCTTTTTTCCCAGAGCTCTATTGAACTCTGCCCCTCACTGATCCCACTGCCCTGCATATACGGCTACACCAGGCTAAAGTTTGGTTATTGACATTACTGGACTGTTCATTGCAGTACCTGCTGTTCACGAATGCATTTTTGCATCCCAGTACTTCAACCAAATATCCAATATCTTCTTCCACTGCACTGTTACTTGGCTAGCTTCTGTCCATTATTTATTTGCACTACTCTATATCCATTGCACTACTACTCACCATAGCCTCACTTATCATTGTATATACCCCATCTGTATATTTCTGTGAATAGTAATAGCCAACTGTATATTATGTTCCTGTACATACCCATTTGTAAAATACTTCATCATATTGATTTTTTTCCTGCACTTATGCAACTACTGTATATCCTGTACTTCTGGTTAAACAAAACTATGTTTCGTTGACTTGTACTTGTACATGTGTAATGACAATAAGGTCGAATCTAATCTAATAACCACGAATGTTATTCTATTCAGATTTCACTTTCTCAATGCAGTGATATTATAAAGTTAAAGCTTTCAAAAGAGTTTTTAAATCTTTGTATTTTTATTAAAAAATTAAAGGTCAAAGTCTTGGCTTTATGTTGCTGTGAAAATGAAAATAAAGTGGTTTACTGCATAAGTAATGAAAAACTTGTTTAAATTGTTTGTTTTCCATTAGTTTGTATATCAATATCAATTTGGAATAATTGTAAATTATAATAATAATTTACTTTTAATTAAAAGTTTTTTAATAATTATTAAAATCCCAATAATTGGAAATATTGTTTTCATACAATATTTTAATAATGCATTCATTCTTTAATGTCCCAAATGAGTTTTAATAACATCCATCTGTCAGTCAAGGAAGTACCAATAACATTTAAATAATAATAAATGAAATAATATTTATTATATTGCTGATTATTTAACTGAAGAATAAAAGTGGGTGGATAATCAAAACTCCTTATTTTGGGTTAATTTCCATTTACGATGGCCATTATGGTGAATCTCCTTCTGAACTCCATTTCCCATAAACCCCAGCGCCGAACTGGCTGACGGTATATTGGAGTGCTGCGATGTGACAGCGGAGGAGCTCTATCCGGCGAAGCGCTACTGAGCAGACTCAATCTAGTTAGCCATGGCGGCGACAGGAGGAGGGAAAATCAGATCAAGAAGATATCATATCGCTTCAAAACCATACGCCAAAGGCAAACAGGTAAATAAAACGAAAGTTCAGACTTTAGAGTAGGGATTTTTAAGTTTATTACTTTTTAAAACACTGGTGGTTTGGCGACTGTTATTGTTTTTATGAAGAAGTAGATATTTTGCGGCCTGTGTAGGCCTACTCACGTTCCTCCAGCACACGGTCTCTCCACTGTCACCGCAACAACGTTAGCCCATTTGACTAAGAGACCGAGCCTTTAAGTAAAGAAAGTATACAAAATATAACGTCATTCATATGAAACAGACACGAATTTACTTAATTTCAGACGGTCGTTGAAGCCATTTTTTACAAACACGTCTTGTTAGCCTTTAGCTGCGTGTCGCGCCGGCGTAAAGCAAACATGCACGTATTTCAAAAAACAACAAAAGCTTTGAAACTGCATTTTAACTTTGTCTTTTATACAATTAACGTGTTTCTCCTTTACAACTATCACAGTCTGTTGGAAAGCCAACGTGAGTGGGGAAGTTTAGCGTTAAAACATTCACGACAAAATTGTCATGAAACGGTATTTTGTTTCGATATATTTCACTTTATTAGAAGATATCGTAACATTTGAAGATTTAAGCTTATTGGTTGCATGCTTTTGAACACACAAGAAAAGCACGGGGAGTTCATGCAGTGGGTTTGTCTTCATGACACGCTGAAGAAAGGCGGGATGGACGTGAGTGCGAGTCGTGGCGTGTTATCAGAAACACAGGGGAAGCCCTGCGCTAAACTGCCGCTTTATCAAAGGCGAGCGTGTGAAATGACTTACGCAGGTTAATGTCGGCTTATGATGCATGCACGTTTAGATTTTATAAAGTCTTTAACTTAAATGAATGCAAGAAAACAAATAAACACATGTGCTTGATCAGAATATCAGGTTTGTATCTTCCATGCAATGCAAAGAGTCCTTGTGTTTTAGGCAATTTGGCCGGGACATAAAACGTGTTTTTGTCCAAGAGTATAATTGTATAGATCTTACTGTCAATAGTATTTGTTGTTTGACTCTTCTTTATTTGCTGTACATAATGAAAACTCCCTTTTTTTGTTTTGTTGGATGACTCTAGTTGTGCCATGGATATTAAACCGAAGAGAGTTTCAGTAAAAAACGTAGTTATTGTAACAATCTTTATTTATTGTAGTACACTTTCACTATGGATGTTTTCATACAGCACATGCCTTTATCTACTATTGCAGAAACGTACAAATCTGTGTTTTATCTTACTTGTGGATCACTTGTTTCTCTGTCCACCTGTATCAAATGCACCAGCTATGTGCATTTCAACAGGTTGCAATATTCTATACATTTACATTTAGGTATTTGGCAGACGCTTTTATCAAAAGCGACTTACATTGCTTTTATCCTATACATTTACATAGGTATTTGCAATCCCCTGGGATCGAACCCACAACCTTGCTCATACCACTGAGCTACAGGAAAGCTGTATGTCTATAGATGATCTGATGTCTATAGGTGACATCAGATTGAAAGCATTTTGACTTCAGTCTGTTAAAGCAGACAGCATATGTATTCCTGCACACTACATGCTCCACCGCAGGTTTCTGGGAATATTATCGACTGGCCATGCTGACCTTGGATTTCACCATGTGTGAGCTGTTGTCAGGAAGTGACTTATACTGCAACGCTAGCTTATGCATGAGGCCCCAGCCATACACGCAGCAGTTTAGTGTGTGCTTAGATTGGTAACAGCTAGGCTCTATAGAGCAAGACAAGAGGAATTGCACTAGACTTTATATAATCCGAAGTGGATGTGAGCTGTGAAAGTCCTTGCATTTGGGTTGCGCAATCCCTCTCGACATCTCTTCCGCTGGGGCTAAATGGACTATTTAGCCTTCCCACCTGCCTGTGATAGTCACATGTTCGCATCGCTCGGCCAAAGAGCTAGTGTGTGGCATTGCAGTGTCCTAACCCTGGAGCTCTGTTAGTGAACAATAAGCCTGTAGTGCTTGCACAGTGGTTTGGTCCCCAGGGCCCCTTTTAGATGGCAACTGAAGCTATCAAATCCCTGCACTCTATAGAAACATTGCATCCATAGTGTGATGAACGGAAGCAAGAGTCCTCCTCAATGTGTTTTTTTTTTCCATGGGATTTACTGTTTGCAAAGAGATCAAAGATTTTCGACTGGGTTGGGGATCCTTTGGTCCCTCAAGTTTCGATTCAGAATCGATTCTTAGGGTCTCGATTCGATTAAGAAAAGATTATTGATGTACTAAATGGCATATTTAAGATATCATCGCGTCACGTTTGCGATCAGTCAGACTAGTGTTGGTACTTTGGCTTCTACTCTTAGAACGGTCACATATTGTACTTTAATAGAATTGAGTGCCCAGTAAAGCAATTCTCATCTAGGTATTCTGCTGTTAGACATTAAAACAAGTACATACTTGTAAATAAATACGACTCATTTGTACTGTATGCTAAATGACTGTCAATTCCACACATTGCCACATCGTATAGGAAGATCATCATACACATACATTAAAAGAGCGGTTATTTTACCAATATTAGTGTATTGCTAATGCAGAGCACTCAGCGCATCCATCTGTCTAACAAACTGTGCATATTTACAGAAGTATGTTCATGCTCTTAATGGGGTCATGTTTCGCGAATAATATTCGTTTTAGCTGTGTCATATGACCCATTTAGATCTAAACATGGCCGCGTTTTGGAAAACGCTATTTTGCACTTCAGTTTTCTCTCTTTCTGTACTGCTCCTATATGTTCTGCTCTGCTTGCGCAAGAGGTGTGCTCTCTTTACAAGGTCTGGGTGCTGCACTGCTCCTTATTTGTTCCAAAAATGTCACGTTATTATATTTGGAAACATTTACAAAAACGTTTTTTTTGAATTGCTAGCAGATTGAATCGATATTCAATGTGAATCGATTTTATTCTCCCAATCCTAATTTTTACACCGCGTTGTTTTGCCCTGATCGTTTATTTAGTCTGGCATATTTTTGACAACATGCTGTCCTTCATCCCCAGCAACAGCCTGGTCTCATCAGTCGAGTGACGGATACAGTGAAGAGCATAGTCCCCTCCTGGCTGCAGAAATACTTCAGAAATGGTGAAGTCGCTGAGGGTGAAACCACTCCAGTTGGTCTGGAACGAAACAACGTGGCTCCTCCCCCAAATGGCAATGAAGACACCACCCCGCTCCCAGATGGACGAGACTCTCCAGAGCCAAGCACAAGTCACATGGGTATGTTTGGTAGACACCATCTTCCATACATGGGCTTGATTCCAAAACCTTGTTTGTTGTCTTAGTGTCTGGTGTTTTTTATCTACCTTCTAATGCAACAGTTCTGATTTGAAGGTCTGTTCTCTTTCTTTCTTTCATGGTGGTGTTGGTGTTTTTTAAGAACCATCTACAAGCAGAGCATCACTGAATTTCCAGGATGCTCTTTCAAGACCTCCAATAAATCGAACCCACCTACACTTTGCCTCTCTGGATGGCTCTCCTGCATTAGGGGCTGGCACCAACTCCCTCTTCTCCCAGCCCTCCACATCTACAGCACACTTCTCGGCCAGCCCTTTCGCTCTCAGCTCCAACTTCTCCCTTGTGAAAGAGATAAAGGATTCAAGCTCTCAACATGAGGATGATAACATCTCGACCACCAGTGGTTTTTCGTCACGAGCATCTGATAAAGGTATTAAAATTATATATTTGATGCAGTAATGGGTAATTATTTGTACCATCATGTATTTGATGCTATATTTCCCAAAAAACAACCATGATATCATCAGTCCCACTGCACTATAAAAACAGCACTGCTAAAAACATGCAGGAGATCAAAAAGACACTTCAAATATTAGGACTAAAACGGATAGAACTAAAACCAGGGCTCAATATTCTTCCAGATGTGCCTACATCAAAGGCTGTGCCGCTACTCTGGTCTCCGGAGACTGAGCGGACTCAGTCTGGATCGCATCCATCGCACTCTGGAGTCAAGAAACCAGCGTTCAACCTGTCTGTCTTTGGCACTACCTCATCAGTAAGTGCTTTATCTTAATAATGATGTGCTTTTAATCATCTTTTGGTTGTAGAATTATTTAGGGCTGCAACTTACATTTATTTTGATAATCGATTACTTGGACTATTCTTTTTTTGATTAATCGGATATACATTTTAATTTGATATTTTGCTTATAATAACTAATCAGAGATGGAAACAAGTGACTCCTGAACTCATTTGCATTTTTCCCAAATATTGTGGATGTCTCTCTAATTAACACACCAAGGCTGTGTGTATTTAGGGGTGTCATATTAGAAACGTGGGAGGGAGGGGTGGTTGGCCAAGGAAATATTTTTTTGTGGCATGAAAAGTGAGATTATTTTTTCAAATGTAGTGAAGTACAATAAAAAGTATCCAGAAACAATATTTAAGTATAGTACAGATACGCAAAAAGTGTACTTAAGTACAGTACTCAAGTAAATGTACTTGGTTACTTCCCACCTTTGATCTAAATAAACCCCCACATCAGGGTATTTACCCTAATACTTACTTTGCAAAGTGCAAACGCCCCAAATTGGGTTTTAAAAATATAATCTTTAAGTTAACTTTGTCATTCAAAACACCTCAACTGCGCAGCTTGAAGAGATGTATGCAAAACACGTCTGACTTAATGTATATTTTCATTATCGATTAGTTATTGCAGCCCTAGAATTATTCTTTTGTGCTAGTTCCAAGTAACAATTCTGAGCAATTGCAGGTCATGTGTACAAATCTTCACGTTGATAATGTGTCTGTTGTGTGATCTTGAAAGTTTGTTGATGAAAAACTGAAGCCGATATTGATGTAAGACCTGTTTGCTCTTTTGTAGTCAGTGTTGAACAGTTCAGTACTGAACTCTAGTCAGTTGGGGAACTCACCCTTTTACCCGGGAAAAACCACATATGGAGGAGCTGCTGCCATAAGATCAGCTCGTTCACGCCCTGCTACTCCTTACCAGGTTTGAAAGTGCAAATTCTAGACTCGAAAATATATATGAAATGTGTAATAAAAAGTGCTACTTTAAATACCTAGCCTATAACAAAGATTGTTTAGTTGGTTCCATTATGAGCCTAGTATGCATCTTTTAGATCAATGCTTGTGTGGGTTTCACTTTTTGACTGATTTGGTTTGTGGTTCACCAGCCTCCGGTCAGGAGACAGATAAAGGCAAAGCCAGCTGGGACTCAACTGTGTGGAGTGACCAGTGCAACAGCCAGACGCATCCTGCAGTCTTTGGAGCGCATGTCTAGCCCGCTTGCCGTGAGTAAATTTTATTTGAGGTTAAAGCTTTTGGGTTAATTTTGTTAGCAACTGGATCTTTTCTTACCCGTGTTTGCTACTTTAAGCTGGAATGTCTTTCCCACCAAAGAAATGCATGCTAAAATAACATGTTACTGGTAACTTCTTTTCAGGATGCAAAAAGAATTCCATCTACAATTTCATCACCTTTGTCAGCAGTAAGTGCAGCATCATTTTCAGTGTTTCCCACAGGAGTTTTTGAAACTTGTGGCACTCATGACGTCACATGCATATCGTGACATCATCACACTCTGTTTGCATTTGGTCTAATCTACTGTCTTTACATGTGAGTGATAGTTTTGTTGTAGATCTCATATAGCGCAGGCAATTCGGCACAAATTCAGAAATATGGGAAAATACACTGTTATTCACAGTTATAAGACATACACCGAACTCTCTGGTAGAGGGCAAGAGCCCGCACACAGACACACACCCAGCACATAGAGAAAGGGTGTGGGAAACACTTCTAACTTTTCGTCTTGATAAACGCGGTTGGACGTCTTCGCCATCATTAACATCTGGTAAAATAAAAATTTAAAGGGAATCATGAAAAATCTGTTTGTGGCAACCAACGTTGATAGTGTGGCGGGCCACCAAGAATAATGTATGGGAAACACTGTTGTTTTTTTGTACATTTCAGTATTGGAATGATTTAAAGATGTCAATTGACAATCTTGTATTCGTTGTCTTGTTTCAGTCATTGAATCACACAGACCTTGACATTTCAAATTTCCAAGCAAAGAGAAAAAGGGTAAGTCCAACTTTTTAAGATGTTTGTGTCTGAGGACCTTGCACTTGAATAAATGTAGATGAATGTGTTGTAAAGGGAGATATATCTATATACATCGCTGAATGTAGCATAAGGGCTTTTTTGATGCTTTTCCTTAACTGTTAACAACTGTAGCAGCTGTCCTCTACTCCAAACAATGTGCTTATTCATCGAACACCAGGAACGTAAAGCCTTTTATAACCATTTGCGATGATTGACTATAGTCCAAGATAATCAGTGGTGTGAGCATTTTTCGGAAAATCATACGACAACTTAAATATGAAACGGTAAACTGTACCAGAAGAAAGCTGTTGTTTTCAGCCATGGCTGAAGAGCACATGTAATGCTTGATAAGGAATAACAAGATGTCATTCAAAATAAGGGTTATGATTAATTCTTTGAGAAGCTTAGGAAATTTACTGCAGGGCTAGCTAGAACATTTTCATAATATTTAAAAACTAGTTATTCCACCGTTCCTCTTTGAGGTCTCAGAAATGTATTAACTTTTATGGTTATTTGATGCAATGCGTTATTCTGAATTTAAAGCAATTAAACCTCTATATTGTATATGCTTTCCTGTAGCTCAGTGGTAAGAGCATTGCATTAACAACACAAGGTTGTGTGGGTTCGATCCCAGGGGATTGCAAATACCTATGTGAAATGTATAGGATAAAGCAATGTAAGTCACTTTGGATAAAAGCGTCTGCCAAATGACTAAATGTAAATGTAAATGTAATGTATAGACACATTGTGTTAAATGTGTAGAATTATAGTGTGTTATTGATTGTAATTTTTCCCATTTGACTTGCAGCTGGAACCTTCAGTCCCACCTGTTCAAAAGCTGGTTGTTCCAACAGCTGCTGCAGTGTCTGGTAACCGCTCAATGTCATTTAGACCATCACTCACCCCTGGTGGACTGAACCGAGTCCTTGACAAAACCAACAGAGAAACTGTAAGTTCAACTGTAAGGACAAGTAATGACCCATAGCTCTTACAAATGGGAATTTTTTTTAGGGAATTTCTGGAATTCCTTATTACGTTAATTTAATTTAAATATTTGAAATTAACCTATTGGTTTATGGCGGTTAAATTGGTTTAATTATCACTGAAGTGAAATAAATGTACTTTATTATTGCTTCATAAAGTTTACTGATATGTATTTCCTCCTGTCTCTAGCCTGTTAGACAATCCCCACCAGTTTCAGAGTCCTCTAAGGCTCCTCTTCCCAGGTAAGAGCAAATTATTTGTTGTGGAAATTTCTTGTTTATCCCCAATATGTGTTTTAAATAATACATTTTTGTGTCCCCAGCACAAGCAGTTTGTCGTACCCATTGTCCAGCACCCCAACAACTAGCAACACTGGTTCAGGAGGGGGCAAAATGAAGAGAGAAAGGGCCATAAGACCTTCCTCCAAACGACCTGATGATGAGGTCAGATACTCGCAGGCTTTAAGTTGTTGTATAGAACAGCTTGCTGCTGTTTGGTCTCATATAAGATGTTCTCCCCTCAGGTTGCCGAGGAGCTGGACTTGCCGCCTGCCTCTCTCCCGAGCAATTTCACTTTGCCCAAATTTAATTTCTCTTCTCCTCCTCCTACCTCCTCGCTGAGCTCCAGCACAACCCCACTTACAACTGTCTCTGAAGAACGTACCGAAAAGAAGGTATGAGCTCCCTTTTGTCTTTCAAGTCAATTATGTAGCCAGTTTTATTCAGCCAATTCGCAGTTGTGGTGAATAATTTTTGACACATAATATATTCAGGTGCCATCTGTACCATCCACACCACCGTCTGTCCCCTTCACATTTTCTTCACCTATCGTCAAGGCAACTGCCGCCAGCCCTCCAGCTTTCTCTCCATCGGTAAGTCTTTGTATCTTTTCGCACCTTTTGCAGTTGTCACAGAAAAGGCATCTGTAAAATAACTTTTCTTCCCTACAGTCTGGATTCACCTTCAGCGCACCTACTATGAAAACAAGCTTGTCTTACTCCAACGGGAAAATCACCACAATAGCGGAATCAGGTATGCTTAGTTTTTGCAAAGCAGATGTGTTTAAATTTGAGCTCATGTTATGGTGTTCATGTTATTTTTGATGTTTTGCAGTAAAATCAGCTGGCAGTGAAGAGAATGAGTTTGAAGGACCATTCAAACCAGCGAAAGTCTTAAAACAGGGCAGTGTACTGGATATACTTAAGGGACCTGGTAAGTGTTGCTATCATTTCAAAATTACTTGCTATTTAGTTGCACTCTTGTCCGAACCCGCATGACCTTCTTCCATGGCACACAAAATGTAATTTTTGGAAGACTATCCTTGTGGCCTATTTTCTGTTTATGACTGAGACTGGCAAGCTCTGGCAAATGATAAAAGTAGTATAACAGTGTCATATAAACTGGGAAATAAACAAATTCTTGTACATGGCAGCACTGATTGTCAGTAAAAAATCAGGGATGCAAACATGTCACATTTAGGTGAAATTCGCCATTTTGGATCCAAAATGGGTCATTATTGGGATTCGTCTAGATCTGATGAGTATTAAAAAACAGTTGTGGTTTGCAAATTTACAGATGTGGTTGTCTATCCTAGACACTTTTAGCAGACCATGGAATATTCTGATTAAGAATTGTAATTGTAATATTTTAAGTTTGGTATAGCATTGGGATGGTCTCGCATCTTCACCTTTTCACCCCAAGTTTGCATCTGTGATAATGGACTTTTGTTTGTTTGTCAAACAAAGCTATTTTGAATGCATGTCATTTTAGTCCTCATTCACCGTTAAACCAGGGGTCTCCAATCTTGCTCCTAGTGAGCTACCTTCCTGAAGATTTCAGCTCACACACCAGATAATCAAGATGTTCAGGGTTACTTGATAATTACAAAAAGGTTTGTTGAAACAGGGTTGGAGAAGCAGTCTGCAGGACGGTAGCTCTACAGGAGCAGGGTTGGAAAGACCATTGCCCAAACTATAGTTAAAGTTACTACTACTTGGAGGACTTGCATTAGAGTGATTTGTGTTTTTCCCCTTATCTTTAGGATTTGTGTCCTCTGGTCAGAGTTTAGCTGACAGACCCTCACAGACTTCATCATTGACCCAGAGTACACCCTCAGCTCCTGTTTCTGGTTTTGGTGACAAGTTTAGGCCGCCTGCTGGGTCATGGAGCTGTGGCACTTGCCTCTTGCAAAACAAGTCCTCAGACAAAAAATGTGTGGCTTGTCTCGCACCACAACCAAACACAGACTCTGCCTCTAAATCGGACAGTAAACCTGCACCGAGCACGGGAAGCCTCAGTTCCCTCTTTGCCCCTCCGGCCGGTAGCTGGGAATGCGACACGTGTTTGGTCATGAACAAACCAGAAGTTGTTAAATGCGTAGCTTGTGACACGGCCAAACCTGGGACTGGAGTAAAATCCAGCTTGATTTTACCGCCTCTGGCCAAGGCCTCATCTGACCTCTCTTCTGCTTCCTCTGCTTCTACAACCACCACCACCACTTCTTCTACAGGGATGGGACTGTTAGGATTTGGAGACAAATTTAAGAAGCCAGAGGGATCTTGGGACTGTGATATGTGCATGGTTCAAAACAATTCGCAGGATGTAAAATGTGTAGCATGTCAGAGCGCTAAACCAGGTAAAGAATATCTTTGTTGTGTCAAAGATAAAATGTGCAAATCAAAACAAACAGCATTTCTTCTGGAAGTCAGTTTGCTAGGACATCTGACAAGCCTGTCGAGCTTCGGCTCAAAATTTTACACACTTATGAATTTAGTAATTGATAAATACTGAACTATTTTGAACCGTTTTAGTTAAGATAAAAAAATGAGCTTGCACTTAAATTATACTCTTGACTATATATATTTTATGTATTATAGGAGCTGCTGTAGTCTCGTCTGCACCAGCAAGCACTCCTGCACCTTTGTTAGGATTCGGCAATAAGTTCAAGAAACCTGAAGGGAGCTGGGAGTGTGAGATGTGCTGTGTTCAGAATAAGGCAGAGGACCAGAAGTGTGTGGCCTGCCAGTCAACAAAACCAGGAGCTAAAATAGAGTCCAAAGGTAAAGTGCCTTCACATTTCTAGAAGTCATTCTAGGTGGCTCATATAGAATTTT